>NC_142932.1:126136890-126151890 GCF_046866305.1 Octopus bimaculoides | reverse complement strand
AAACACACACACACACACACATATGTACACACGCACACACACATATGTACACACGCACACACACAAATAGGCATACACACACAGACACACGCACACGCATATAACCCCGAACGATAAAAGAAGAAATAACAGAGGAAGAAGGATGATAAGATAGGCAGACAGGCAGGCAGACGGATAGATAGATAGATCGATAGATAGATAGATAGATAGATAGATAGATAGATAGATAGATAGATAGATAGATAGATAGATAGGCAAACAAATATATATCAATATGTCCATGAATTTAGGTGAAGACATCACTGTGATATTGGGATACTTGCGGTTCGACAATTAGATATCGACTGAATAAATATTCAAATAAGTACGAAGGTCGAATTTTGGCACAAGACCAGCAATCTTAGTGGTCAGTCGATTACATTGAACTTTATCCAACCCGAAAGGAATAACGGTAAAGTTGACCCGCAATATATAAAACCTAACTAAATTTATACGATTCGCTAACGATTCTAATTAATTAATTAATTGTTAATAATCCTGTGAATTTGCAAATAAACGATCAGATATTTGGATTGTGAAACCTCATAAACGAGCAGAGTTCAACGAAAAGGAAATAAATGCAAATTGTTATGATATAAGACATTTAAAATGACGCTGGCGGACATGTTGCTTTCGCTATTGATTCAATGAAGCCCTCTAAGGAGAGACAAGACAGTTTCGTTGTCCAGAAATTTATATTTATCGTTTCGGTTCTCGTGAACCTACGCTCCTTTCAACCAAAGTCTTTTATGTCAAACAATTAATCTTTTCATCTATCTATCTATCTATCTATCTATTGATCGCTTTTTTTTCCTCGATCCCTTTTGATCGAACTCCCCCCCCCTTTCCCTTCCTACGATCCCTTTTGATCGACACACCCCTACTTCTATTTTTCCTTCCCCCTCCCAAAAAGAAAAGCTCTACATTGTATTTGTCCCATCTTTGTTGAGCCCTGTGTGGCTAATAAAAGAAATGTATCTATCTATCTATCTATCTATCTATCTATAACCTTTATTATTTGCTATTATTAGCACTTATCTATCTATCTATCTATCTATCTATATATATATATATATATATATATATGTCTGTCTGTCTATCTATCTATTTATATATCTGCCTATCTATCTATCTATTTATCTATTTATTTATCTATCTATCTTTTTCTCTGTCCATCTATCTATCTATATATATATATATCTATATATATGTGTGTGTGTGTGTGTGTGTGTGTGTGTGTGTGTGTGTGTGTGTGTGTGTGTGTGTGTGTGTGTGTGTGTGTGTGTGTGTGTGTGTGTGTGTGTGCGTGTGTGTGTAATGACCTTCGAAAAAAGTTTCGGATTAATTTCCAACTGTTTTGTTTTGCTTTGTTTTTCTTCGGTTCACGACACGCATTCAGTCGGGACTGCTTTTAATTATCCGTGAGCAAGCGAGGCACTAGTTTTGCTGCAACTCATTTCTCTCGCAATATCTCGCT
The DNA here is from genome assembly GCF_046866305.1 of Octopus bimaculoides. NCBI lineage: Eukaryota > Metazoa > Mollusca > Cephalopoda > Octopoda > Octopodidae > Octopus > Octopus bimaculoides. The sequence goes on along the minus strand of NC_142932.1, from coordinate 126,150,374 downwards.
CAAAATTCGTTGCTCGGAGTGCCGGAATACACCAGTCATATCAACAAGTTTGTGAATTTTTCGGCAACGGTCCTTCAAGATCAGTTCGTGATGGTTTCATTCGTTTGGGAGGTCAGTGGTTGTCCTAAACGAGGTTGGTTTTCAAGCGACAAATGATCACACTCTTTTGCTCATGGCAGCGTTCTTGTAATGTGTTGGAAGCATCACATCTGTTTCGGTCACCGTCTTCCCCAGCAAAAAACAAAATTTCACCAAAGCACACCGTTCCATCGTTTCAGCCATCGCAAAAATCTACGAACAGTGGATGATCACTGCAAAACAAAGACGTACCACGTGGAAGAACGACGACTAACGACGATGTAGATCAGCAGACTGATGCCTGAGGGTTCCATCAAGTGGCTTCCAGTGGCGGAAGACTGAAGTAGAATGGGGTTGTCCCACACAGAACATTTCCGGTTACTTTTGGGTACCCTCGTACATTATCCACACATATGTTACTAATTTTGGCACAAACGTTTTCAGTGTCTTGTCAAGAGTTTCATGTAAAACCGTTAGTAACATGTCTGACCAGGTATCTACCTTAATCAGTATTGTACTGCTCGACAACATCAAAATATAACCAATCATTATTCATTTAGGATGTGCATTTTTGCCGACTCATGAGAAACTAGCTGTTAATACACACACACACACACACACACACACACACACACACACATATATATATACATAGATGCATATTTATGAATGTACGTATGTATGTATGTATGCATGTGTGTATATAATATGTATATATGTATGTATATGTACGTATATATACATACACGCACAAGCACTCACACTCACACATACACATTCAGATACACAAGCGTACGCATTTATATTTGTATATTTGTGTCTGTATATATATATATATATATATATATATATGATTTACATACATATGTATACATGCAAATGCTTATACAGTTATTACATGGCAGACATTTTCAGCTTTTTTTTTTCTATCAACTGCAGTAATTGATCGACGTTTATTTTATCGACAGGAAAGATGCCGGTAACATTGATCAAAGCAAAATTTAACCTCAAAGCAAAAAACGTCTATTTTGTTCGACGCTCAAACGATTCCAACACCCACTCCGTTCCCACTTTCTCTCTATCTATCTCTCTATCCATATGAGCATGTATATAAATATATATGCATACACCCGCATGTGTGTATACACGCACACACACATATATATATATATATGATGTATGTATGTACGTATGTAATTATTTATGTATGTATATGTGTATGTATATGTATGTATATATGTATATATATATATGTATGTATATATGTCTATAAGTTGAGGTAACTATTGAATATTAGTACTTGAAATTTTCTTGTAAATCACATATAAAAAGGAGATAATCGCTGTAATATTGTGATTAAATCAATATCTGTCTCAATTTTCTCTTCTTTTAATATGGTTTATTATTTAAGCAACGGAAACCTCGAAGGAAACTAGCGAAGAATATCGAAGATCATTGAAATGTATTTGAGATATATGAAGGGATCGATATGTCAACAAACTGAAGAAATGTCTTTATAACGTACAAAGTATGACCAAAATGGAGGACAAAACTCATAAGTCTTGTTTGTAACGTTGTCTGGAATTTCTCAATGGTAGCTTTGTTTCTCACTTAACGATCCTTATCACAGTGGTGACCGCTTCTTCTTGATGGAACCATTAAATTTCAAAGATTCGTATTATTCTTACTTGAAAATGTGGCTATGCTTTCCATACGAAAACATTAAACCTCAAAGAAAATCTTTATTCTCTATCGTGACTTCCAAGAGATGAAAATGTTAATCTTGAAAGATTCGAAATGTTAATAGTCATCCGAAAACAAAGATTATGATATTAATCACATTTTTACAGATGTTTGCATATTTTATTGCAACCGCATTCGTAAGTCATTCGGAAACTGTTCGACGAACGAAGTTGCAATCATAACGCCCAGGTTTTCTGAAATGCAATAAAAATCTCGATGCAGAAATCACTTGTAACATTGGAATGACATCGGTTCTGAGCAAACGTTTGAATCGATCATTGGGAGGATATTATTTCCCATGTTGCCCAATATTGATTTCTTTTTTGATAGGAGGAAATTATGCTGATTATATAAAGGAGAAGCAGCAGCAGCAGAAGCAGTAGCAGCAGCTCATCAGAAACAAATAATCAACTCAGATTTGTTCAAACAATATCAAATATTGCCAATGTTGTCACAGAAATCTCATATATCGTCTTGAATAAGTCAATAAATGTATAAATATCGATCAGTGAGTCATCCAGATTGCGAAATATTATTAAGCAAGAGTCATATTAAAGAATGTTTTAAAAACTGGAAAGATGTCTATGGAATTGGATGGAATGCAAGAAGAAAGTTAATTCAACAACCTGAAGACGAGAAACTCGGAGTAATAACTAAAAAATATTTAGTATTTGTTGTCACAGAAACGCCGTTTATTTTGGAGATCTGCATGCGTTTCGTTTCTGGTCAACTTTATTCATCATCTATGTTAACCTTTTATCTTTTACTTGTTTCAGTCATTAGATTGCGGCCATGTTGGAGCACCACCTTCAAGAAATTTAGTCCAACGAATCGACCCAGAATTTATTCTTTAAGCCTTATACTTATTCTATCGTTATGCTTTGCCGAACAGCTAAGTTACAGGTACGTAAACACACCAACATCAGTTGTCAGGTGATTGTCGGGCATAAATACAAACACAAACAGATACACACATTTATGTGTATAAATATATATATATATATATATATATATATATATATATATATATATATATATATAAGATATAATTATGGTTATGCTTAAAACAATGTAAAAATGTCACGCTTCTGTACAGAAAAATTCAACCAGAAATATTACTGGGAGATAAGAATCAATAGATACGTGTATCTGAAATGATCGGTCGAAAGATGAAAGCTAATATCATACCAGACAAATATAAACAAATTCATTATCGTTCGGAAGCTATTAATAGGCCAGGTTCGCTCTCTTGGTAGACAGAATATCAAATAACATACGTAGGCCTAACAACATCTACAATTTCTCAACAAAATCGATATCGACTTCTTACAATTAAAGTATGACTCCTGGGGTTCGATTTTAAGCAATCGGTAATTTTCTAACAATGATAGCTTTCAAATATACATATATATATATATATATATATATATATATATATATATATATATATATATATATATATATATATATTTGTACGATGTATATATATATATATATATATCTGTACGATGTGGAGAATATACCGCTAGCATTGCCCAAACGAACTGAACATTAGTTTCAAGGTTCATCCAAGGCTGGGACCACGGGCCATACGTCCCCTGCCCAATTCAGGATCACAACATATAGGTACACTGCGACACAATTGGTTTTCTTCAACAGGCCCTGCCCTGCTTAACATTGCCCAGAAACAGATAAAAGAGGAAAAGGATACTATCAGCTCTAAACGGAATCTAGACAGATTTCTTCAAGGAAAAGCAGACAAGCCACCCATACCTGGATACAACTCACTCAATAAGAACTCACTACTTGACTTAAAACTTGACTTCAAAAGGATTTAGATAATCCTATCAGGTGGTGGTATTAAGTTAGACATGGCCTGGACCAATCTTTGCTCGGAATATATCTAAGTTTAAGGCTTGGTTTGTTTACGCTTTTCCCTCCGGTTTTTTGTTCTATGTGTGCCATAAATATCGCCATCCACTTTAGAGAAAAATTTGTAGTTTGGAATCAGTAGTTCTTTGACTGCTATTTCTAAATTTTCAGTATGTTGGAGAAGCAACTCAATTGCTAATCCCTGTATATTTATAATTATATATATATATATATATATATATATATATATATATATATATATATATATATATATATATATATATATATATATATATATATATATATATATACATACATACATATATAGATATATTTGTTGTGGCATTCCATCGGTAACGACGACGAGGGTTCCAGTTGAACCTGCTCGTGAAATTAGCGTGCAAGTGGCTGAGCACTCCACAGACACGTGTACCCTTAACATAGTTCTCGGGCAGATTCAACGTGACACAGAACGTGACAAGGCTGGCCCTTTGAATTACAGGTTCAACAGAAACAGGAAGAAAGAGTGAGAGAAAGTTGTGGTGAAAGAGTACATCAGGGTTCACCACTAGCCCCTGTCTCTCGTTCTATACAATTTGGTTATATTTGTTTTTAAATAAAAAAGAGAATTTTTTCGTATTTTCCATGGCTGATCTTCGAGGGAATTTTCACTGTTATTTCTAGCATATCCAGCAACCACCCCGCAGAGATTCGTATTCCTGTAGATAGTTTCCTTATGAATTAAGCCTTCAGAGAAGATCAATAAAAACTTTCAATTTAGGTTATCATTGATTACTTTTCGTCTCCCTGGCCTCGGTCTTAGCCTACGTTTGCTCTATATTTGGTATTGGCCCAATCCACAACTTGGCAGTTAACAGAGAAGCCAGACGGATTTAGATAGAAATTTACGGGTTTTATTTACATTGTTTGAGACTAAAATATATTTTACTTTCCTCACTGAACGTGCACAGATCTGTGTTTATGTAATATAATCGTTAATGTGACTTTCAATGTGTTTCTATGTGTTTTGTGTACCGTGTGTGTGTGTGTTTGTTTATATTACTACCGGTAAACCAATAGTAATAGTAATTATCTACGACTGACAGATTGATAATTAATTAATTATTAATTATTAAACTAGTTCTCTTCTACCAATATTACAGGGTACTTCTGTCAATTCAAGAAATCGCTCTAGACAAGAAAATCATGTCTTGAATAATTACAGAAACTGAAATTATTTAAGCTAAACAAGGAACTTTTTGGCTGTTGCTTGTGCCAACGAAAGATAATCTACAATGTTACTTAACCCGCTAGAAGTAACAGCCATTAAATCACTCACAACCGTGTTAAAACACTGAAGGAGTTTATAATAAGGTACTTGCCTTAATACAAATAGTGGAATTGCCCTCTAAATCAAACCCTGTCCACAAGAAATATTGAAAGACGCGTTGAAATAATTCATTCCTCTGACAGGATGGTCGAGGTTGGAAATATTCTGTCGTAGGTCTTCTCAATTAGAGTTTCAACCGGATTCTAAACAATTTTAAACAAAGAAAACAGCAAATACTTTCTGAAATGTAAAATCAAACCATCTCCACGAATGCATAATTAAAAACCTTCACAGAAAACGGACTAAATTAGGTGTTAGTTTATTTACTAAAAATTGATGAGCTTGAAGCCATTCGAAAAATTTCGTCGTTCATCTGAAGGCTTTAATTTACATTTCATGATCTCATATATTTGATGGACAATGTTTGCTACCGTCGGTTAGTATCCTACTTAAATCCACAGTGTGGAGGCACATGGCCTCGTGGTTAGAGCAGCAGACTAGCAGTCGAGCTATCGCGGGTTCGAACCTCAGACCAGGCGATGTGTATTTATGAGTGAAACACCTAATCTCCACGCAGCTCCGGCAGAAGGTAATGGCGAACTTCTGCTGACTCTTTCGCCACATCTTTCTCTCACTCTCTCATCCTACATCTAGCAGCTTACCTGAGACGGACCGGCGTCCCGTCAAGGTGAGGAACCTATATGCCATAGTGTTGTATGGTAACACAGGTCCTTAGTAGTTTGAGGCAAATTGAGAATTATATTTACTAAACTATTATTTATTTATATGTAGAATAATGTAGTAATGACTGATAATTCTGCGATGCAGGTTCGATTCTTCTTTGCTATATTACTTCTCTAACTACTTTCATTTATCATTTTGAGATGGGTTAAGGTCAACTAAGCTAACACAGATCACACTACAGGAAGACAAAACTTTGACTGGAAACTTCTATGATAGACAACAAGACATGTTAATTATAAAAAGGGAAGGATTATCGATAGAGGTAGAAAATGGGATTCACCGAACTATACGGTCACCTCCTATATATCCTTTTCTACTACCCGAAATTTTGGGGGAGGGAGCCCAGTACGCAACTTAAGTTATCGACCCTGAAAGGATGAAAGACAAAGTCGATTTCGGCGGAATTTGAACTCAGAACGTAATGGCAGACGAAATACCACTAAGCATTTCGCCCGGCGTGCTAACGTTTCTCATTTCTTTATTGACCACAAGGGGCTACACACAGAGGGGACAAAAAAGGGATTAAGTCGATTACATCGACTCCAGTGCGTAACTGGTACTTAATTTATCGACCCCCAAAAGGATGAAAGGCAAAGTCGACCTCGGCAGAATTTGAACTCAGAACGTAACGGCAGACGAAATACGGCTAAGCATTTCGCCCGGCATGCTAACGTTTCTGCCAGCTCGCTGCCCTTCACCTCCAATATATCACCGACCTAATTGGTATCACCCCCAACACTTTTTATTTCTATACTTAATCCTAATCGTCCGCCCGCAAGCGTTATGCACATGCAACCAAAACACCTCTGGCTGAACTTAACTTCATGTACAGATATCTCGCAAACATACACTGATGTCATATCGACACTACAGCGGCATTTACGTACAGAAACAAACCTGTACCTTTATGGGTTGTCGACACCTAAATCTTTCCAAATCACCAAGCTCCACAATGACTGCTCCCTCGTTGGGGACAGCAATGAGTTCAGTGGAATTCAAATGAGACACACATGGAATACTTTTCACACATCTGAGCTGACTTTACTGCTCTCCTCTAGGCCACATCCTCGAAAAAGACAAGAAAAGACCCAGTCGACTGATTGGCACAGAATCATTCAACCGACGCTCCATCGATTCATGAGAACATTTTATCAAAGTAAATTGATCGAAAGAATTTTTATTAATGTGCGTGTATATTAGTAATAGAAATAAGTATTTGCTGGTATTACAGAGTTAATTAATTAATTTATTCTACACAGAGATTAATTAAAAGCATTTACGCTTAAAACTTTGATGAATAAACAGCAAAACCAAAGACAGAATAATTTCTTTTTTTTTTGTATTTAATTAACCGAAGAACAATTTTGTGAACAAACACGCTGTGGTGTGTGTGTATGTGTGTGTGTGTGTGTGCGTGTGTGTGCGTGTGTCTGTGTGTGTGTTTGTGTGTGTGCGTCCGTTTGTGTGTGTGGGCATGTGGGTGTGTGTGCGAATATGTATATATGTGTGTGCGCGCGCGTATGTGTCTGTGTGTGGGGGTGGGGTGGGGTGGGGTGGTTGAGGTGAGGTGCGTGTTTATGGACGTGTGTGCGTGCGTGTATGTATATGGGTATATCTACGCGTGTGGGTATGGGCGTCTGTGGGTGTGGGCGTCTGTGGGTGTGTCTGTGTGCGTGTGTGTGTGAGTGTCTGTGTGTCTGTTTGTTATTAAGACGGAATTTTTTGATTTGAGGAAGATTGGTGTACTATGTCCAGCGAGTCGAGCGACCACACGGTTTGAAATACTATGAACAGGATTTCTGAAGTTTAATCCGAAGTTGAATACTACAAAGATAATAATAAATTTACATAAGAGATAATCTGGCAAACAGGAATCTTGAAGCCAATTCATTTTGATAATCATTGACTCAATGATACAAACCACTTATGCGCTGAAAGCCTAATTACGATCAACAACTTTATTCTCAGAGATTCTTATCAACAGTCTTTTTCAGCCATGTATGAGAGACATACGAAGAAATAGCAAATACTTATGTCAGTATGGCGCTATTTTCCTATCATCTAATTGTCCATTATAATTAAACATAATCTGCTGGCGTTGATAAGATATCGATAGATACATAACTATGTAGAGTCCCGATAAGATGATTCTGCGACGCGGTTTCAAAATCCACTGGAAACGAAATCATTTCTTTAACGTCACTTAAAACAATGTAATGTAGAAGAGCAGAATGGAGTAAGTGGAGCAAGAGCACACACGAAAACGAAAAGTGTCGCTGAAGAGGCCACAGATGTGTGATGAAAGATTTCCGGACTATGGACATGAGTTAGAATAAGAACAGTGATAAACGAGTGAAGAACAAATATATAGTGCGTGTGTTTATTTGGCAAAAAAAAAAAAATAGCAAAAAATAAATGACTATCCCGAAATAGAACAATAATATAACAAAAATTTCCAACACCGTGTTATCTAAGATTAATGATACTGGCGGATTTCCTGGTTTTCAAATCAATTACAGTTTTGGACTGGCAGAACCTTCAGAGCGTTGGATAAGCTGGCTGTAGTTTAGTTATGAGACCTCTTCATTTCGGGTCTCATTGCACCGATGTCAACTTTGCTATGCATCACCCCGGATAATAAAATACAGAATCAGTGAGCTTAATATTCATCTAAAGCTTCAGAGACATAAATGGAAATAAAAGAAGAATTATCGTTGTCTTTATTATTTAACCCTAGTTTTTAGTCATCATCTAACAGATTTATAATCAAAAGTTTCCCAGCTGTGACGATATAGCCTTTTTATTGAGATGTTGTATATCCCACGTGTCTTATATCTTTAATTAAAAAGAACTAAGATGAATTTTAAGGGTTATTTGGCTGAAAATTAACGTAGTGGAAGTGATATGTCTTAAAAAAATGTCTTAATGTTAAACAGTCATAGAAGTCATATGCCAGAACGTGGCAAGCTGTACGGAAAACAAAAATCATAGTCAGACTAAATTATATTTGGAAACGCTGGTCAGAATTCCTAAATAGAAAATCTTAGCTACTTCACAGCTAATCCATTCGATCAATCAACACATTGTTTGTCCAACAAGGAATTATGTTATCAATGCCAACTTCATAACATATTCCAACTTAATCACAAACCAATTATTCTCGGCATCTCGCCACGACTTCCTTTCAATTATAACATCATTCTTTAAAGATTCTTTTGCAGATTTCATTAAACAATAGACAGACAAAACAACAACAAGAACAACGACCACGTAATAATAGTTAATGGTTACTGAAAGTGACATATGGCGTCATATTTAGTCAGAAAGTGTAGAGATGATGAAAGTGAGACCAGCATTGGACAAATATTAATTTTATGGATGGCGTGAAGGATAAAAACTAAAGTCGACCTCAGTAAGACTTCAACTCGGAATGGAAAGGGTTGTAAATGAATATCAGATGGTAGTTTGTCCCTTGTTCAAACCTTTCTGCTAAAACACAGCAGTCGTATGATAAGTACAAGGTCTGAAATTTGGCCAAAGTGAGGGCTAGTCGGTTACTTCAACCCCGGTACTCGAAAGATACTTATTTTATCGACCCCGAAAGGATGAAAGGCAAACTCGACTTCGGCCTAATTTGAACTCAGACGTAAAGACGGACGAAACACTTCTAAACATTTTGTCCGGTTCGGTAAAGATTGAGCCAGCTCTCATATAATAATGATAATAATAATTCTTTAAAATTTTGATACAAGACCAACATTTTTTTTTTTTTTTTATGGAGAAGGAATTAGTCGATTAAATCGATCCCAGTGCGCAATTCGTGCGTATTTTATCGACCCCGAAGGAATGAAAACTTTAGTCAACCTCAGTGGAATTTGAACTTAGAGCGTAAAGACGGATGAAATGCCGCTAAGTATTTTGTTCGACGCGCTAACGGTCCTGCCAGCTCACTGCATTATACCTCTCCAATAATAATAATAATAATCCTTTCTATTATAGGCACAAAGCCTGAAATTTAGAGGAGGGGATTAAGTCGATTACATCAACCCCAGTATTCAACTGGTACTTAATTTATCGACTCCGAAAGGATGAAATGCAAAATAGACCTCGGCGAAATTTGAACTCAGAACGTAGCGACGGGCGAAACATGGCTAAACGTTCCGTCCAGCGAGCTAACGATTCTACCAGCTCACCGCCTTCCCAATAATAATAATAATAATGATAATAATAATAATAATAATAATAATAATAATAATAATAATAATAATAATAATAATAATGATGATGATGATGATGATGATGATGATGATGATGATGATGATGATGATGATGATGATGATGATGATGATGATAATAATAATAATAATAATAATAATAATAATAATAATAATAATAATAATAATAATAATAATAATAAATACAACATACACAAATGAAAGAAAAAATAAAGAAAGAATACTATAGACGAGTTAGATCAATACTAAAAACAGAGCTCAATGCTAAAAACAAGATAATGGGTATCAACACTTTAGCTGTCCCAGTTATAAGCTACAGCTACAACATCCTTAACTGGACACTAAACGAACTATGTAAAATAGACAGGAAAACAAGAAAAATAATGACAGGATATAGGATGCACCACCCAAAATCTGACATAGAAAGGCTATATATACAACGCACAGAAGGTGGCAGGGGTCTTATACAGCTAGAAAACTATTATAAAATAACCACCATAGGACTGCAAAAATACCTACTCCAGAAACAAGGGAAACTAATACAAATAGCCACAAAACACGAGCAAAACAAAAAACTGTTTTCAGTATTTAAGGAAGCTGACAAATACAAACAAGAAATCAATCTACTTAACAAATACGAAGAAGAAGAAGAAGAAGAAGAAGAAGAAGAAGAAGAAGAAGAAGAAGAAGAAGAAGAAGAAGAAGAAGAAGAAGAAGAAGAAGAAGAAGAAGAAGAAGAAGAAGAAGAAGAAGAAGAAACAACAAAAGCTATAAAACAAATGAAATCCAAACTAAAACTAGAACAGCAACGGACCATGATAAAACGATGGCAAGAAAAGCCCCTACATGGTAAATACTGGGCTAAACTAAATGTGAAAGAAATAGACAGAGAAAAATCCCAGCAATGGCTGAGAAGCTCAGGACTCAAAGCAGAGACTGAAGGATTTTTAATTGCTGCACAAGACCAAAGCCTCCCCACCAGAAATTACCAAAAACACATAATGAAAAGAAATATAACAAGTAACTGTAGAATATGTGGAGATCGACAAGAAACAATAAATCATATTATCTCTGGCTGCCCAGTCCTGGCTAAGAAGGAATATATTCACAGACACGACAGAGCTGGGACCTATATACACTGGAAGCTATGCCAACATTATGGAATAACAACAGAAAAAAGATGGTATAAACACACGCCAGAAAAGGTCACAGAAAACGAGAAAGCAACCATACTCTGGGATATGCCAATACACACAGATAGAGAAATTAAGGCAAATAGACCAGATATAGTTGTCAAAGATCATGAAGAAAAAAAATGCTTTCTAATTGATGTATCAATACCAGCAGATGACAACGTTTCTCTAAAAGAAATGGAAAAACTTTCAAAATACAAAGACCTGGAAATAGAGATAACTTGAATGTGGAATCTAAAAACAGAAACAATTCCTATCATAGTAGGTGCCTTAGGTATAATAAAAACATATTCAGACAAATACATAACAAAAATAGCAGGACTTACAAATATATATAACATACAGAAAATTGCACTACTGGGTACTGCACACATTCTACGCAAAACACTTTCAATACAGTAAACATAAGAGCACCACAGCAAACCACAGCACATACCCAAGGCGCACAGAGCTGCGCTCGGTAGTGAAGTGAAAGCACGTTATAAAAATAAAACTACTGAATAATAATAATAATAATAATAATAATAATAATAATAATAATAATAATAATAATAATAATAATAATAATAATAATAATAATAATAATATGTGATCTCAAATTTTCAAACATTGTCTAGAACAACACTGTACAAATCCAAATATATGGTACCCTAGGCATAACACCTACATGAACTTCTAACTTGTTGTCTCTCGAGGTCTCTGGGTGAGACTTGGATCCAACTTGTACAAATGCAAAGCAAAAGTCAAACATAAAATAATAATAATAATGATAATAATAATAATAATAATAATGGTTTCAAATTTTGGCACAAAGTAGGGATTAGACGATTACCTTGAACCCAGGGCTTGACAAATACTTTTATTTTAATAACCCGGAAAGGATAAAAATCAAAACTGGCCTTGGCCTATATAAAGCTTCAAGACCACTCGGAAACGTTCATACGGCACAGAACATATTTTGGGTAAGAGGTTACAAATCGTAGCATTCATCTTTCCGCCAGATGGCGTCATGAAATAACTGTTTGTATTTTTTAACGACTATTGCCTTAAGCGAGAAATTTTCCCAACAGCAAACCGCAGGGAATATGGCCTTTACGTTAAATATGTCCTAAACAAATTTGAACTGATTTAATTATTTGTTTACTCACACCACTGCTTTCACGTTACTACCACAAAATTTTGTTCTAGCCTTGGCCAACGTCGCACGTAATCAGGTCATGTTTAAACAAACAACGTCTTTCAGAGTCATTTCAGTGTCGTAGACGGTGCTGATAACATCCAAGTAGTTAAAAATGCATTCATCATTTCACCAGAAAATTCCACGTTTCCACGGTAAATATTTTCATCAAAAATTTTTAATCTTATCAAGTCTTGGTGGCTTCTAGTTGTAAATTTTGAAAGCCTCGGATATGTCTTGTGTTGTCATGACCGTCTGTCGTCCATTTCAAGTGTTGTGTTCGTTGTCCCTTATAGCTATTTCTTTGCTGTCCATTCTTCCTCCAGAATTCTCCTTATCATCTTTTTAGTGTTGCAGCAATTTCTAATTCAGTTTTATCGAGTTAATGAGGAAATCGTTTCAGGTTGAGGTCACACTGCTTATTTGATTAAATGGTCGCCATCGTTTCTCACACCGGTTGACCGTTAGCCACTTGGTGAGTATTTTTTATTTCAGGCACATTTTGCTTTATTTCCAATTATTCTCCTTTGTTTTACTTCTAGAGAATTTGTTTCATTTTCTATTCTCTATGGCATCATTTCATTACAGACTAACGTTTTTTTTTTTCTTATCAATATGTTTTTCTCTGTGGTTTCCATGTTGTTTGACTGAGTGTTGATAATCCTACATAAATACATCTGAGAGAGTAATTCTTTCTTAACAACAATGGCTGCTGCATAAATTATCTCATTTAAACTGTTAACATTGATGCCTCCATCTTTTTTACTTAAGTCAGTCATGATTCCCTTGATTTTTTTGTTTTTGTTATTGCTACAATCGGTTTTAAACCGTCCAACGCACTCTCGTTGGGGGAGCATAAAGATTTTCCAGTGTTCTCTAATTATTTTAATCTTTAATTTCTATCATTCAATTGTCTTGTTCATTAGCTCTATCTTAAGAACGTTCATTATCTTCATATACCACTCTTTCACTTCTATATTTAAGAGATGAGGAATTATGTACATTATTTACATTTGACCACTACGCCATATACTCACGGGCATATGGCGTAGTGGTTAAGAGTGCAGCCTACTAACCCCAAGATTCCGAGTTCGATTCCAATCAGTGACCTG
>NC_142932.1:126121890-126131890 GCF_046866305.1 Octopus bimaculoides | reverse complement strand
CACATACCTGTACGTATATATGCATATACTCATTTACTTTTGTTTTTATATATATATATATATATATATATATATATATATATATATATATATATATGTTTGTGTGCATGTGTGTATGTGTGTGTGTGTTTGTGTGTCTGTGTTTATCCCCCCAACATCACTTCACAAGCGATGTTGGTGAAATATATACATATAAATATATATACACACGTACATGCATGCATAAACATATATACATACAAACATTTATGTATACATATATATGCGTGTATATATATATATATATATATATATATATATATATATATATATATATATATATATATATATATATATATACGTAATTACATACAAATATAAATGTATATGTATGCATATATATATATATATATATATATATATATATATATATTCTTTTATTCTTTTATTCTTTTACTTGTTTCATTCATTTCTCTGCGGCCATGCAGGAGCACCACCTTTCTTTTTCTTAATCTTAAATGTTTTGAAAAAATTTCTTCTCTAAATATACTTCCGTAGATAGATAGATAGATAGATAGATAGATAGATAGATAGATAGATAGATAGATAGATAGATAGATAGATAGATAGATAGATAGATAGAGTTAATAAGATTCAGGTGAACACCTTGTAGAATGCTTTGCAAAACTCGTCCACCGTTGTTATTCCACTAATGTGCTACAGGTGTAAAAATGTTCCAAACCAATTGTAGTGAGTTAGATCGTCGTTCATTCCATTTTCTATCACCTGCGCATACATACATTCATACATACATATGTGTGCCTATGTGTTTGTGTGTGTGTGTGTGTGAGTATAGCATACATGTGCGCCTTTGTATATATGTACATATGTGTATATATATATATATGTATATATATATATATATATATGTGTGTGTGTGTGTGTGTATATATACATACATATACATGTATGCGTTTGTTTGTGTGTGTGTGTGTGTGTGTACGCGTGTGAGACTATTTTGGTGAAGCAAGGTGCGCGCCCGGCTTCGTCGCTGACATCATAATTCGTTCTTATTAGCTTCACCCGGAAAAGTATTTAAAGCGAAACGAAATAGAGCGGAAATCGAACGGAAATCGAAGCAAATGGAACGGAAAAAGAAGATGGTTATCTACCATGTGTAAAAGAGAGGGAGCAGAAAATAATTATTCGAGAAATATGATGGAATCTGCTCCCAAACACATCTAAAGAAATTAAGACCCATAAAAGAATGAACTAAGAGACTTAATGTCTCATATCTTATCCGAAGCCTTGTATAATCCCAGGTGAACAGCGATCAAGCAGACTTGCAATCAAATCAGTTTGTCAGCTCTCATCCCTATACCTGAAAGGTGCTGACAACTTTAATTTGCAGAATCTATCAACACACAAACAGACGAAGAATCAACTCCATCGTCTATTTATTTATCTTTTCTCTTTATTTCTCTGCTTCACCGTCGCCTTGAGACGATCGTCTTTGTGCGGCTTCGCTGAATTGCTTCGAGTTCCGTCGTTAATTTTACACTGCGTGGTTATCATAATTGGGAGGTGTGACCTAAATGGCTGAGGACAAAGTCCTGCAGAGGGCCATCATAGTTTCCTGTTCTTTCGTTCCGAAAATCCTAAGGATTCATCCGGCCGTCTTCATTTCATTGCCTACTTAGTAATATTCACCGTGAAAAGGTCGGCGAGCTGGTAGAAACGATAGCAAGCCGGGCGAAGTGCTTAGCAGTATTTCGTCTGCCGTTACGTTCTGAGTTCAAATTCCGCTGAGGTCGACTTTGCCTTTCATCCTTTCGGGATCGATTAAACAAGTACCAGTTACACACTGGGGTCGATGTAATCGACTCAATCCCTTTGTTTGTCCTTGTTTGTCCTCTCTAAGTTTAGCCTCTTGTGGGCAATAAAGAAATAAATATTCACCGGGAAATATGTATCATTAATCGTGTCAACACCCAGGTCATGTACTGATCTTTTTGTTCATGGATTGCAATCCGTCCTGGGCCAGTCTACCTTGTCCGCTTTTCATTCAGCATTACTATTTCTTGATAATGTCGTGAGTGTGCCTGCATGAAATTATATTATCACTAACATGCATAAGTATGCTTTTGAGAGCAAAACAATGCACAAGTACAACAGAGAAAATCATTCACACACTCAGACACACACACAAACACATACACACACACACACACACACACACACACACACACACACACACACACACACACACACAGATGCAGATTACAAATGCAGACTCCTATCTAGTGCCCGCTTACAGCTAAAGAGCATGCAATGTTTTGCTAATCTATAGAGACGTGTTGTTAATCTGACAGGCAAATATTTCAAATAAGCCGATGCCAAAATCTCAGAAGTGCATCAGGAATCTTTCGTAATTGAATGGTTCCAGGGAATTTTATCAATGATGTCACAGCAGTTGTTGATGTTGTTGTTGTTGTTGTTGTAATAACTGTTGGCGTTGTTTTTGGTGCTTTTAATTGAAAACCGACGCTGATCAACCACGACTGTGATTAAAAACGTTGCAGCTGTAACAATCCCAATGAGATCTCACGGACAGCGTGAATATGCATAGTGATGCATGAATATGTATAAATATATGTGTGTGTGTGTGTGTGTCTATGTAGCTATGTATGTCTATAAACACGCACACACATTTATATACATATATAATAATAATAATGATTGTTGTCTGCATCCAGCCACTAACGAACGTTTTAAGAAAGATGCGTGTGAGGTACATGGTAGGCAGGGTGAAAGTAAACAACCTGTGGCTTATCAATGACCTAAAGCTCACTATGACTGAGAAAGAAATTGAGAGTTTTACGGCAACTGTGCAGATGATTGGCAAAGATATTGGCATGGAATTTGGGATCGAGAAATGTGGTGTAATGATTCTCAAAAGGGGGGAAATCAGTAAAAGCCATGGGATCAAGCTGGAAAGTGGTGAAATTATGAAGGAAGTCGGAGAGAAAGGATATAAGTACCTGGGTATCGATGAAAGAGATAAGATGAATGAACACAAGATGAAAGAAATGTACAGGAAAGAGTATTTGAGGAGAAGTCGGCTTACGCTCCAGTCGAAGCTAAATGGCCGCTATAAGATTAGAGCAATTAACACGTGGGCGGTTGCTTTGATTAAGATATGGGGCAAGAATAATAATAATGATAATAATAATAATAATAATAATAATAATAATAATAATAATAATAATAATCCTTTCTACTATAGGCAGGAGGCCTATAGTAAAATAAATGTAAAATAAACGAAAGGGATATATTTGTATAGGTAGGTTGGTTGGTAGGTATGTATATGTATGGCAGTTGGATTAGTCACATAGGCATTTGAAAATATCGGTTCGATATTCTTGTTAAATAAATACATGAACACGTTCTATGTCTTGTCCGGATGGAAGTTTGTCTCTCTCGAATTGTGATACATATAAAGCAGCACGTGTAAAATGCACCGTCGGCGGAAGAGAGAAAGAAATTGAGACAAGCGGGGCGTCCATACAGAACTGTGTGAAGTCAAGTAGAAAATGAGAAAATAAATGGCAACCAAAATGTCACTTACCCCACCCTACACCGTTTCTACTCCTACGAATACTTTACAGTAAGTGCTCAAATCTTTGAAATGATTAAACATGGAAATATAATACTTTGGTTCGATATATTCGGTTTTGCATCATGTCTTCTCTAATCGCTACGTAGACATTATAGTTTTACGATTACATTACGACACAATATTGATTTCAAATTTTGACTCAGGACCAACTATTTCGGGGCGGAGGAGGTAAGTAGATCCCATCAACCCTAGAGCATAACTGGTACTTATCTCATCGAGACCGAAAGGATGAAAGGCAAAGCCGTCCTCAGCGGAATAAATTAAGATACAATATTGACCTTTAATCTACTCGGTAGTATAGTATGGTTGCAAGAAGAACCACGGTATCCTTACTAGCAATAAATATTTCGTTTTACGATTGTGTCTGTACGTCTTCAAATGAGAAACATACATGCATTATTGTACGCGTATGACCTGCAGAAACATGAATTTGTATTCGGAGAAAATATTCGAATTTACACATGCGCAGGGTTGGCCATGTGGTACAAGGCTTGCTTCCTAACCACATGATTCCGAGTTCAGTCCACTGCGTGGCACCCTGGGCAAGTGTCTTCTACCATAGCCTCGTGCCAACCAAAGCCTTATGAGTGGATTTGCTAGACGAAAACAGAAAGAAACCCATCGTGTATATATATGTATATAAGTATATATATATATGTATATATATATATATGAATATAAATATATATAAACACACACATATATATATATATGTACGTACAGGCATATATATAAATACACACACAAACACATATGTATGTACATACATACATATATATATATATATATATATATATATAAACTCGCACACATATATGCTCACATTTATTTGTATGATTTATACGTGTACGGATATGTATAAATATACATACGAATGTATATATACATTTATGCATATTATATCCACACACACACATACACACACAAATACACATACACACACACACACACACATATGTATATATATATATATATATGTGTGTGTGTGTGTGTGTGTGTGTGTGTGTGTATAGTAATAACAAGAACTTTTGGATGTAAATTCATAAATTCATAAATCCTTTAATGCATTTCTGCGAACACTTCCACAAACTTCATGTTTTAGTTGTATTCCTTTTCCATGAGATATTAGAAATGTAACTTGCAAAATCCATGTATTTTAAGGCGAATATTACGTTCCTTTCGGCAAAGATCATTTCTGCTGGATTCCCGATAAAGCAGGAAGGAATACAGCTATGAAGAATGCAGCCGATTCTGTCCATTAATTTGTATTCATTCGTTACTCGGGAGTTGTGTATGCACTTATTTAGTTTTGTATTTTTTGCTGAGGATCCCATGTTAGATACAGGAGTCCAGGTTAGACACAAGAGTCCAGGTTAGACACAGGAGTCCAGGTTAGACACAGGAGTCCAGGTTAGACACAGGAGTCCAGGTTAGACACAAGAGTCCAGGTTAGACACAGGAGTCCAGGTTAGACACAGGAGTCCAGGTTAGACACAAGAGTCCAGGTTAGACACAGGAGTCCAGGTTAGACACAGGAGTCCAGGTTAGACACAGGAGTCCAGGTTAGACACAGGAGTCTAGGTTAGACACAGGAGTCCAGGTTAGACACAAGAGTCCAGGTTAGACACAAGAGTCCAGGTTAGACACAGGAGTCCAGGTTAGACACAGGAGTCCAGGTTATACACAAGAGTCCAGGTTAGACACAGGAGTCCAGGTTAGACACAGGAGTCCAGGTTAGACACAAGAGTCCAGGTTAGACACAAGAGTCCAGGTTAGACACAGGAGTCCAGGTTTGTGAGGCTTAAGTAATTGTTATTAATTGGAAACGTATTACCAGTGAAAGAAGGAGTGTTTTCATCGCATACAATTTGTTATTCACCTAAGCAGAAACAAGGACATTAGCTTAGGTCGTTCTACTTATCAAAATGCTTAGATATCCATTGGAAAAGCTTTTCCCACGTTGATCCGTGTGTTTATCGTTCACTTCAGCAATTGGGAATTAGAATGAAGTGGAATTCCTTCTGAAGAGGAGTTTCGACAGGGGAGTGATATTTCTTAGGAATAATCTAGAAAATTACAGCAAATCTTTGTTATACACGAAAGATATGTGACATTGATTTGAGAGATATGAAAGTAGCAAAGGAAATAGCAGTGAATAGACGTTAAAGGTTTATGAAGATGTCTCTTATTGCAGCAAATTTCGCAGAAAGGAAGAATCTGGATTTGGAACGTGGATAGGCCTCAAGTGAATATTATTTCTGTTGTAATTTGAACACCACAAATTGTTGTAGTAAGGGAAACAGCTCTGTTAGACAGTGATGGGTTGAGGTAACAATACATTAGAAATATTACACGGGTCAAACACTACACTGATTATGAAACTAGTCACAGATTTGGTCCACAACTGAAGCAGGGAAAACAATGTGTTGGTGCACGAAGTCATAATCGACCTTCAGTTATACATCAGTGGAATAAATTCTTGATTAAATCATACGCATTTAGTACTTTAATACGCAGCATAAAAACTGCTTCGAAATATAGAAAATGACATTTGCAGGTATTCGCAGAGTGTTTCCACTTAAATGCACTGCTCTAATGTCAGAGACTTAAAAACAATGGCACTGCTATATCGTTCCCAGAAGCTCTATTACTTCCATTCCACATATTACAACATTTAGTAGCTTGCATTATGTTCAAATGTCGTTTTCCTTTCAATTTGCCTCCTTTTTCTAGATGATGATGATGATGATGATGATGATGATGATGATGATATCGCTGAAGACATTGATGCCGTTGTCTTTTGTGTTTTGTTTTTAGCTCTTAGGGAAGAATCTTCTAAATATTGAAAAGTCTTTATCAATTTACTTGTAAGACTGTTTTGCCATTTTTCGAAGATATACAACATTGAAAATAATCTTTTTGGTGTGTTTTATATTTTGCATTCTTGTTTATTGAATAATAAATAGTATTTTGTTTTCGTATGAATAAGAGGTGAAGCATATAAAAATTACATCGGCAGCTTACACTTCAAATATAGATACCTTTTTAATCTTTGCATAAATCAACGCATAAATTCAGACGGATGTATTTTAATGTAAGAATATGAAAAGAGTAGGCTAGAAGAAAAAAAAGCTTCCATGGTTTCGTTTTTCAATTATTACAGTAACATATTGAATATTTTATGAAAACGAGGAATTTTTCTGTGTTTTCGTTTTTCACATAAAGTATTTGATTACTAAAGGAATATTTTAAATGGTCGACAAAATATGCCTTTCAGAAATTTCATGGATCACGTGTTGTAATGACTAGTTTTGTGAGAAATGGTAAAACATCTAAATGGGATCTAACAAGACATTAAATAGAGTTGAACATAAGGTTGCTATTACAAGAATAAACTCGAAAGACAACAACAAATAATATAGAGAAATGTAATTGCTGAAGTTATTGAATGAAACCCAATAAAGCTTCAAAATTTGCTACGATATTTGAGTCTTTCTGCTTGTTTAACACTGACGATGGGTATCGGAATTAGCTACAAAAATATCCCTATTTACTAGTCATTCTCAATCGGTTTTTGCCTATAGACCTCATAGCTATTCGATTATTTCTTTTTAAATCCTACAATATTTCCATAAACACACAAAAACCGTTAGATTCATTTCAACATTTAAATTTAATTTGCTAAAATAGTTTCGTCGCTTTGAGACCGCGACCTGTTCACTGACAAAATTCCGTGCTGCAATACAATTAAATTGCAGCACAGAATTTTGTCAGTGAACAG
Organism: Octopus bimaculoides; assembly: GCF_046866305.1. Classification (NCBI taxonomy): domain Eukaryota; kingdom Metazoa; phylum Mollusca; class Cephalopoda; order Octopoda; family Octopodidae; genus Octopus; species Octopus bimaculoides. The sequence goes on along the minus strand of NC_142932.1, from coordinate 126,124,451 downwards.
GTCGCGGTCCCAAAGCGACGAAACTATTTTAGCAAATTAAATTTAAATGTTGAAATGAATCTAACGGTTTTTGTGTGTTTTTAAATGGCTTATAAACACCTTCCACGCTGCAATTGTTTTCGTTCCAGCACACGATCCCGTATCAGGTCCCTTGCTATGCAAGTACATCTCAGTAATATTTCCATAATTAAACATAAATTGAAATTATATTTTTAAAAATTGTTAAAATATGTTGTGTATTGTAGAGGCTCTGCCAATTTATTACACTAACTTTCACAACAAAATCTTAAATACGACCCCGAGGATCATATAGATCATGGTTCATATCACTGCTATATATTGTTATGTCTACTTATTCATTCGACTGTAATGTCTCATAAAATCCTAGTTAGACATCATTGCTGTTTCTCACAAAGCTACACTTTTCAACACATTACCCAGGAAATTTTTAAATGCTTATTTTTCTCGAGCTTTTAAATAAATTCCTTTAGAATTCAAATACTTTTATATGAAAAAAAGAAAATGATATAAAACTTCGATTTCATAAAATATTCAATATGTTATCGCAATAATTGAAAAAGTAAAGAATTACAAAAACTATTTTTCAGAAATATTCTTTTCATTTTCTACCATTAAAATACATCCATTTGATTTACGCGTTGATTTATCTAAAAATTAAAAGCGAGAATAAATTTGAAGTGTAACCGAAATGATTCAATAAAGCTGTAATTTGACGGCTGCTAATTTTGTAAAGCGAATGAGCGTGGCTTAGCGGTTTAGAGCATTCGGCTCAGCATCGTAGAGTTGCGAGGTCGATTCACGCCAGTGCATTGTGTCTGTGACCAACACACTTTATTTTACGTTGCTCAAGTCCTCTCAGTTAGCAAAATTGAGTTGACCCTATGCTTCAAAGGAGCAGCCTCGTCTCATTTGGTGTCATGTTGAATCTCCCTGGGAACTATATGAAATATACGCATGTCCGTGGAGGACTCGATCACTTGCACGTTAATTTTCGGAGCTAGATGTTCCGTTGATAGCTAAAAATGTGCGCAGTTCCAAGTAATAGCGATTTTTACAATGCACTTAGATTGTAAGGTATTTCGAAAGTTTCCAGATGTTTTTTTCCTGTTGAGTGGTATTGAACCCAATGCTCCGATGACAATAGTGACAACCTCTATGTTTAACTCTCGTAGCTGCCACATCTTAGCGATGCTTTAACACCTTGACTGTCTGAAAGACAAACTGCTAAGGGATTTTTACCTTCCCCTTTTCGTCCATTACCTTTTCCAGTGTATGTTGGTACCAAGCACCCGTTACCTCGTACCCATACTTCCGGCATAATAGCCAGTGAAGGTTTGGGGCTACCTTGTCATATCTGCGCTTGTACTCTTTCTGCGCAAGACTTTCACCAGCACTAACAATGTCAGCCACGCTTTTAACCCTCTTCCCACACATTCTGCAGAGGTTCGTTGCACTTGTATGGTATATAACCCTTTTCACTGAGTTAATATTCAATGCCTGATCCTGGGCAACGAAGATTAGGCTTTCAGTATTTTGTTTTAGGTCACCCTTGCTAAACCACCTCCATGATTCTCTCTGGTCTTTTAATTTGTTGGTTTCACGGTGGAACTGACCATGTAATTCCATACGGAGTAGGGTTTCTTCTCCCTCATTGGATGTTCTTGTTCGGAATTCATGAGCACGTGCTGTAGTTTGTTGTGATGATTTTATTTTTACTGCATTGAAATTGTTTTACGTAGGATGTGTGCGGTGCCTAGTAATGCTATTTTCTGTATGTTATATATATATCTGTTAGTCCTGCTGTTTTTGCTATGTATTTGTTTGAATATTTTTTTATTATACCTAAGGCACCTACTATGATAGGAATTGTTTCTGTTTTTAGATTCCACATTCGAGTTACCTCTATTTCCAGGTCTTTGTATTTTGAAAGTTTCTCCATTTCTTTTAGAGAAACGTTGTCATCTGCTGGTATTGATACATCAATTAGAAAGCATTTTTTTTCTTCATGATCTTTGATAACTATATCTGGTCTATTTACCTTAATTTCTCTATCTGTGTGTATTAGCATATCCCAGAGTATGGTTGCTTTCTCGTTTTCTGTGACCTTTTCTGGCGTGTGTTTATACCATCTTTTTTCTGTTGTTATTCCATAGTGTTGGCATAGCTTCCACTGTATATAGGTCCCAGCTCTGTCGTGCCTGTGTATTGTTGTTATTATTATTATTATTATTATTATTATTAGATTATGGGTGTGTGTAGTCGATTTTTTATCAATTTAATTCCGTTCTCCTACTGTTTTGTTTTTTAACAGTTCATGGATTCAGTCTATCGGCTGCGGTCATACTGGAGCACAGCATTCAAGTGTTTAGATGATCATATTGACCTCAATACTTATTTCAGCATATTTAGTCGATATCTCATTGTCGAAACACTACAGAGAGCCTTAAGCAATCCAACGTACGCTGGGAAATGGCCACACTCACACACACGCGTACACACACAGACGGCCACACACTCACGCACACATAGGCATGGCTGTG
>NC_142932.1:126101890-126116890 GCF_046866305.1 Octopus bimaculoides | reverse complement strand
GCGCTGAAAGACGACGAGGAGCTGGCAGAAACGTTAAGCACACCGTTAAAGGCAGCGAGCTGGCAGAAGCGGTTAGCACGCCGGGCGAAATGCTTAGCGGTATTTCGTCTGCCGTTACGTTCTGAGTTCAAATTCCGCCGAGGTCGACTTTGCCTTTCATCCTTTCGGGGTCGATAAATTAAGTACCAGTTACGCACTGGGGTCGATATAATCGACTTAATCCGTTTGTCTGTCCTTGTTTGTCCCCTCTGTGTGTAGCCCCTTGTGGGCAGTAAAGAAATAGGTATTTCGTCTGCCGTTACGTTCTGAGTTCAAATTCCGCCGAGGTCGACTTTGTCTTTCATCCTTTCGGGGTCGATAAATTAAGTACCAGTTGCGTACTGGGGTCGATCTAATTGACTGGGCCCCTTCCTAAAAGATTCGGACCTTGTGCCTAGAGTAGAAAATAATAAATCCAGCGTTGTTTAATGCTCATGCGGATATTGTAAGAAACGAGATGATCAGAGTTGACGGAATGGTCAGAAGGTCGAAGAAAATGTAATTGATTTCAGCTCTTTACCTTTTAGGTTCAAATACGGCCGAGGCCAACTTTAATCATCTTCTTTTCGGGTTTCGATAACACAAAATACCAATCCAGTCAATGTAATCGCTAAATCCTCCCATTAAGATTGCTGGCCTTGTGTCTAAATTAGAGACAATTATAATATATGATCAATATTTTTTGCTAAAAGACCAGCAATTTCAGGGGATAATTTATCGATTACATTGACTGATACTTTATTTTATCGACCCTCAATAGAAGAAAAAGGCGAAGTGACCGTAGCGGGGTTGGAGCTCAGCGCAATAATAGCTGGAATATTATACAGGGAGCGGCAGAAGTAACGCCCTTTCACATTGAATCATGTTATTTTGATGAAAGAATACTTAGAAAATTTCCGAAAACTTGTGCGATTTCTTTTCATTAGTTTATTATTCATTTCTTTAAGTAATGCAATAAATTTGTGTTCAATAAAAAATTACTATAAAAACATTTATATACTAAAAAAATAATTATTAAATACAAAAAGGGCGTTACTTCTGCCGCATACTGTATTATAATCAAACCTTTCTTATTATAGGCACAAGGCCTGAAATTTGGGGCGAGTTTGAACTCAGAACGTAAAGCGGTCAGAAATGTCCTGAAGCAGTTTGACCGGCGTGTTAACGATTCAGTCAGCTCGCTACCTTTTATTGCATTATAATTAATGATAATTAATTATCATAGTTATTGTTTCCCTTATTAGTGCTGTCGTGTCATCAAATGTTGAGTTTTTCGATTCGCTTCAGCAGCGCTACTGCCAATAACATCTGTTAATTCCAAGCAACAAAATGTAACTGAATTATAACTATTATTAAATTATTTTATAAAATATGGGTTTTAATTATTGCCTAGGAACGATTATTCTAAGATTCTATAGTGCAATTAAGATCGTTAATTGCCAATTCAGTTAGAACCAGCATTCATTTAAATATTTTAATAATAATCATTTATTGTTGATTCAAATCGATGAAGAGACAAAATGGCAGAGTAGAGCTTATTGTCAGCTGACTAACTTCTCTGACTTTTACTCCGAGGTTCACCTTCCAAGAGACCGGCAACGCAAGCATCTTAGCAGCGGTTAGTGAAGTTTTCGTCTTATATCAAAATTATTTATGTATCTATTATCTATCTCTATCTATCTATCTATCTATTTCTCTCCCCTCCCCCCACTCTCTATGTATATATACATAGAGAGGGAGAGAATAGTGTAGGTGCAGTATACACCTCGCTTAGTTATTTACCACTTCTGAGGTTCCGCTCGCTATGAAACACATGCAACCCCGAGCTTATCTACTCCATTCTTTAACTCTTGTGTTCTTATTCGTATACCCGAGAACCCTGGCTGCCTACGGTGAAATATACAAAGAACCTTTTTCAGCTCATCGTACTTCGATACGGAAAAAATCCACAACCTTCCGTCTCAATAAACTATTATCGTTCCTGAAAGTTGCTTTTCGTTTTCACTATGGATTTTTTCAAGCTCACTTTCTTCCTACATCCTGATCCTTCGATCTTATATTTATATATATGTATGTGTACAAAATATTTTATAATTATATACATAATTATAACAAGGGATCGGCTTTACGCCTCACCACGCACTGCAAGAAATATGAAGCTAAAAGACCCTATTACCACCTTAAAATCTCCGAGAATATCACATTAGTGCGTGGTGAGGTGTAAAGCCGATCCCAAATTAGCGAACAATGTATGCAGTAAGAAATTTGTACCCGACACAATGTGAAAACCATCTTCTGGATGCTGAATTCTGTCCTAAATATTTGCGTTGCATATTTATGAATATTATTGAAGTCATGTACAACTATTGGTCATAAGCCGTCATATGGTAATTGGCGGAACAGTCTTGTTCTGTAACTGGGTTGTATGGGAACCGGTGAATAACAGGGGCAGCGTTGGAGACCTCCTCCTGGTATAATACATCAAAAGGAAAGTTAATTACGCAACAGCCGCCCAGAATGAAAGCTGAATTAAACATAACTAGAAACAAGAGATCCACTGTACGAGCATTTGATTTCCTTGAGATAAAAGCCACAGCTTCGTCAAATAAGAAAAAAAAAACCTACATTAGATAACATACACTTATATACACTTAAAAGATCGGTTATAGAGAGAATGTCTTAGTTCAATTTTACAGCACTTGTAATAATAATAGCGTTGAGATGTTTCTTTCCTTCCATATTTATTTGCCGCTTAACTCAACAATTTCATAGCTAAATATGTCGCCACGGACATAGCAGGCTGCTACACTACTAACTCGCAGTCCTTAAGAAAATACATAGCATTTTGTATATTATCCGTCGACATTGATACTTTAATATCAATGCTCGTACAGCAATATCACTGCTATATTAAACATAATATATTGTCTATAAGAATTGATCGCCATTTTTATGTAGGTTGTCAGTTCTATAAATGGTTAGTCATAGCTTTTGGCTGAAACATTAATGGTTATAGTAGCTTTGTCAAAGACGTTAGAGCAGACAGCTGACTCACATGCCATCTTGTAAATTACCTTATACTTAAATACACAGAGGCACAAGCATATATATATGTATATATATATATATATATATATATATATATATATATATATATATATATATATATATATATATATATATATATATATATATATATATACATATATATATATGTATGTATGTATGTATGTACGTATGTATGAATATATATGTATGTATATACACACAGTGGTTAGAGCGTCGAACTTACGATCATGAGGTTGTGATTTCGGTTCCCGGACTGGGCTACGTGTTGTGTTCTTGAGCAAGACACTTTATTTCACGTTGCTTCATTTCATTCAGCTGTTGACATGAGTAGCGACATCACTGGTGCCAAGCATATATATATATATATATATATATATATATACATACACACATGCATATATATAATAAATGAAGAATGTATGGTAAATAAATAAACGACATAACGTATAACCGGACGATGGAGAAACACAGAAGGTCACTAATTCTTCATCAGCTATCAACCAATTGGTAATACTCGTTTTCGCATATATATGTGTGTGTGTGTGTGTGTGTGTGTGTGTGTGTGTGTGTGTGTGTGTGTGTGTGTGTGCGTGTGTAGAAGGTTGAAAAGTAACACATGAGTTGATATATATATGGAAAAAAAAGTCAAGGTAGATAATGCTAAAATAATTTTATAAAAGACATTTCAGTACCGGTTTCAGTCATTGAGACTTTTCCAACTCTAATTATAGAAAACAATTCAATTTCGGAAAAATAAAAAAAAGTTTTTTAAAAGAATATTTGCATAGTATTCAAATACAGAGACAGAGACAGGCAGAAACAGGAAAATGCTCCTTGTATTTGAATACTATGCAAATATTCTTTTAAAATACTTTTCATTTCATTTCTCCAAAATTTAATTGTTTTCCATACTTAGAGGTGAAAAAGTCTCAATGGCCGAAACTGGTACTGAAATGTTTTTTATAAAATTATTTTAGCATTTTCTACCTTGACTTTTTTTCCATATATATATATGTATATAAATATATATATAAATATACACCTTCGCATCGTATACACACAAACACACACATGCAAAAAGAATAAAGCAAAGAAACTAGAAGTTGCGTGGAACCCTTAGGCCGGCTGAGATGTAGAATAAACAGGGTGAAGAGTCAGTCCACAGAACCCAGAATCGCCACGTTTTACAGTCTTCTAACCCACGCGAAAGCATTCGATACCAGAAGCTTAAGAATCGGCACCCAACCTGCAAAAGGAATGAATGTCAGCTATTTGACAGACGTTGTTAACAGTATTGAAACCATTTCCGCAGAAACTGCAAACAACTGACTTCCGACTGTGTCTGTCATCATTGTCGCCGACGCCTCCGAATGGTTTCGCCACGAAAAGTGCTATGAAGCGAATTACTTATAAAAGCAGTGGAACCACCAAAAATATATTAATTCTGCAAAGATCTTCGAATCTTCAAAGAACAATATAAGACCTTAACGGACCCCAGCTGTACTTGCTTCTAAAAGAAAAGATTTCTAAAGAGAAGTGCGGTGACCGTCTCAGATACTAAATCGAAGAAGTTAACTCTTTTCTGAAAGACATTCTCAGCGATTCGATGACAGAACTAAAGGCTAAACACAATGAAGCCATCATCAACCAATCAAGCTCTAATCACAATCTGAAATAACCAATCAACCAGCTGAAATATTCAAGATTGAAGAAGGTTGAGGGATTATCAGAGTAGCAGTCTGTTCTTGGCCTAAGAGATGGACTCTACAGTGAGCTGCCAAGAGTTCATCAGGTGCTTGCAGGGAATCTTGAAGGTGAAAGAGCGAAACGGGTGAGATTCTGTTTAGTGGAAGTGAACCGGAAGTATTTGGGTCAACAAAGAGTAAATTAAAAGAACATCAATTAGTTTCAGCCACATACGTGTGCGTGTGAGTATGTGTGTGCGTGTGTGTGTGTGTGTGCGTATGTGTGTGTGTGCGTGTGCGTGTGTGTGTGTGTGCGTATGTGTGTGTGCGTGTGTGTGTGTGTGTGTGTGTGTGTGTGTGTGTGTGTGTGTGTGTGTGTGTACAGTAGTACAATCGAAACAAATTTAACTATTTCTCCGTATATTGGAAAACTAATGAACAGTTTTAATCGATTTTCAAAACTTATTGACTTCTAATCAGAGCTGCCGGCGTCACTGGACAACTCCCAGGGAAATAAGCATCCAAACCCGTTTCTATACTCAACAAATCCATTAGCCACAGCCGAACAGGGTGGAGCTGGTAAGGTTCGTACTATATGCGTTTAACACTCTATTTAATATCAGCGAACTATCACCAGTGGGGATTTATTTCAGTGCACATGCGTGTGCACACACACAAACATACATATATGTGTGTGTGTGTGTGTGTGTGTGTATATATATATATATGTATGTGTAAATATATGTATGTGTAAATATATGTATCTGTAAATATATATATGTATATATATATATATATATATATATATATATATATATATATATATATATATATATATATATATATTATATATATATATATATATAAAAGATGTCATAATTAATCCAAAATTCCCAGAACGAAAATTTTGCATCAATAATAATAATAATAATAATAATAATAATAATAATAATAATAATAATAATAATAATAACAATAATAATAATGAGATGATGATGATGATGATGATGAAGGATGCGAGGGTGATTGGGTTGTCTCTTTCATTTCATGGAGTGAAATATATTGGTAAGACAACAATAACACGGTTGACAGAATAATAATGACATCACCGCATGCTTAGTATAAACATTGTATGACATCACTTATTTAATATGGTTAATTGAGAAATTCCGGTGGAGGTGAATATTGGTCACTAATCAAGAGACATTACGTATTAATGAAGCGTTTACTAAGAGTTTGTAAAATGATTGTTGAATATGTATATTTTATGGAAAACAAAAGATGGTTTCGAAATTGATTTTGCGTTGTAATCTCTTAATGATAAAGGTTTGCTTTTGAAATATAAATGAATATGAATGGTATTTATATTGAATTCAGGTTTTGACGCTAGGCCAGCAATTTCGAGGAAGGGGTAAGCCAATTACACCCCTACCCCCAACCACCCCACATTGTTCAGCTGGTACTTATTTTATCGATCACGATAGGAGGAAATGCAAAGTCGAATTCGATGGCATTTGAATTCAGAAAATCGAGACACACGACATACCGCCAAGCAGTTTTGCCCGAGGTGCTAAAGATGCTGGCCACTCACCGTTTATTTATATTTCTAAGATCTATGTTGATGGGCGGGCGGTGAGCAGGCAGAATGGATAGCAGGCCGAGCAAAATTTGACATCAGTATTCGTATCAGCATACATGCGCTTTCCACTTTTATCAACATTCAATATTTGTTTCGATGTGTGGTCTCCTTCGGGGACCATTTTCATCATTTACTCGTAATAATTCATAGCAGCCTCTGTGTTCGCAATAACTTCAGACATTTTACGTTGTGCAGACGCCGGTTGTTAATTCTGGAATTATTTCAGTTCCCCTATTGTTGTCTGTTTCATAAAAATCCTCTCAACAGTTCCCCCTTTTTTTTTTTCATTTTACAGCATCTGGAACTGAAAATGTTCATAAAAGTAAAGTCTTCATAACATGATGCCATTTCTGTTTAAAGGATTTCTGTTTAAAGGATTTCTGTTTCTGTTATACATTTTACTGTTATGTTCCTCTACTTACTAAACGACCCTTAAATTACAAGAACACTTATGAAATGAACCAAAGACTCATTTCTAGAGCCCTGTATGCAACCATGCTACCATTGGCAAAGCTGTGGCATCCAACAGCCAACCATCTTGCTCGCTCACTATACCTGGGCGGGGCCACGGGGACAGAGCTCCCTGGTACCTTTTCCGTAACGTCCTATAAAAAGCAACCGTCCTTAGACTTTCGCTTTGGATTCCTGAATATAACCATATGTTACGTATAGATCGCTAGCCACTAAACCTTTTCTGTTTTCTCTCCCTGTTTATTTCTGGGTCCCTTTATGTTGAAGAGCGTAGGCTCGAAACGTAAAAGACTTTCTCACTTCCCAAGCGTTAAAATAAAACATGTTTGTTGTTTACACACCCGTACATATATATATATATATGTATGTATATATATATATAGCTCTCCTGTGTGACCCCTCTGTCCGGCCTTCGCCATGATAGACCGCTAACCACCAAACATTTTCTATTTTTACTCGCTATTTATTTCTGTGTTCCTTTCTGTTGAAGAACGTAGACTCGGAACGTAAAAGACTTTCTCACATCCCGAGTGTTAAACTAACATATCTGTTTGTTGTTTACACACCCGTCTTTGTCTTTTAGCCTGTTTTTTTTTTTTTTTTTTTGTAAATTCTCACTATATATATCATACCTTGATACTGTGAGGAATAAAATCCCCGTTCACGGGCCGTTGGTATTTACAGAGTGTTCAACACTTTCGGTATGCGAATTAGGGACTCCTCCATAGAGTAACTGCTGCATTTATTGAGTATATGAACAGTTTGGCTGATTCTTTCTCTGGAGATTGTCAAAGTGATGACGACGCCTCTGATCAGAACCCAATAAGGTTCGAAAATCGATTAAGACCTTTCATCGTTTTTTTTTCTCAGTCTGCGGAGAAATGGCTAAATATGTTTCCCTGTTTATAATTGTACCATATATTACGTATTTAATATTAAAAATTACAACATTTATTCAAACGTTCTTTTGGCGAGGAGAGAGATCAGAGACGCAAGCATTTCATTTGGAAGCAAAACTATTTTTATGCTAATTTACAGCTCATGTTTCTTTCATTTCTTACTTCGTTATGCAAACTATTTCTGAGTGTTTGCGTTACTTTTCGCTTATTTATTTTCTATTTACTATTTTCAGTAATTTACACCAACCGACGACGACGACTATTTGCTCTATCGTTTATTTATTTATTCATTTATTTCAGTTCGAATCGTTGGAGTCATTTTATTTTAAAATCTACACAATTTTCGTTCTCGAAACAACCCTTTTTTTTTTCTTAATTATTATTCTCCTTCTCTTCAAGTAATCGATCAAACATTCTTACGATACATTTAGTTTATTTTGCAACAGACAAAATCCCAATGAAAAACTGTTTCGTTGCTGCTGGATCAAACCAGATGTTTATATTCACGTCAATGAATTTTAAAGTTTTTACAGTTCCGAATAAATGCTAACACACCACTCCACCAATTAATCTAAATATCCCATTGTGTTATTTGGTATTTAAGTCATGCTGCATTTATCTCTGGCTGTATATTCCTGTTTATGCGTCTCTATACACGCTTGCTTTTCTGCATGTACGTGTGTGTGTGTGCACGACTATACATATATCGCCATTTTTGTTTGTTCCTGGGGTTGTGCATGCACGTATTGTGTGTGTGTGTGTGTGTGTGTGTGTGTGTGTGTGTGTGTGTGTGTGTGTGTGTGTGTGTGTGCACTGTTCTCACGTTAAATACCTTTTATTTTTCTTTCAAAAATATTTTGAAACCCAGCAACACCAAGAGAAACAATGCTTTCTTATGAATGGCAGCCATGGCGTCTCCGTCGGAATCAGGCACCGGGAATAAGGAAATCAATCAGATGTTCTTACATTCCGATTTTGGGGGTAACTTAACTATTTCTGTTATTGAAGGGGGTTTCGATTATTTTGACTATGAATGGGAGCCCATAATCAAAGCTTACAATCCATATATACCGGCGTATTAAGGCAGTGAACTAGCAGATTAATGAGCAGGCAAGGCATAACGTTTCGCCCGTCTTTACGCTCTGAATTCAAATTCCACCGAAGTCCACTTTGCTTTTCATCTTTTCGGGGTCGATAAGATAAGTACAAGTTGAGTACTGGGGTCGACTTACCCCTCCCTGCCCAAAACTGTTGGCCTTGTGCCAAAATATATAAAATAAATTGATATACACGCCTATATATATATATATATATATATATATATATATATATATATATATATATATATAGGAGTGTATATCAATTTATTTTATATTCTAAATGCCAAAATAGAGAACCAAAAATTTACAAATTCATTTATACATTGAAAGAAAGTTGTCAACATGGTAACCTGAATTCCCACCTCACAACCAATGGTAAATTCTAATATTCTTACCTGATTCAACGTTTCTTGGATTCATTCATTTATTCAGAACCGTATTTGGAATGTCCAATCAAATTCTAAACTTTAAACGTATATTTTTTAAAAATACGTTCTTAAAGCGAAGATGGCAACTCTGTTCGATTTACATTCCAGAACTCAGTTAAAACATGTGAACCTGCATGAAATGTGGAAATGTCTGAGGTGCGATAGGAGTTTGCCTAACCATTAAACACCATCTTTAGACCTTATATGTTCAAAAGCTTTCTGTGTTTCCGTCGGATCGATCTCCATTCGTCATCAGAGATTCGTAGACTGAATCCTCACTCGGAACATTTATTTCCCCAACAAAAGTAGTAAATTGAGGGTAGATATAGTTCAGGGTAAATATAATTCTGATTAAATACAGTTACCTAGCACTAAAAAGGGATTAGTATTCCAGGAAATTCTATCATCAATATTCTCTAAGGGCAGCCAGAAACTAACAACTTGAAGGTGTCCATTCCCTAAACAAAGGCTTATAGTGAAAGAAATTACGCATTTAATAATTCAATGACGTCATAAGAAACAAGTAACTACATTTCAAAGAAGCCATGAATGGACGGAGTTGTCGTCTGATGTCTGCTTTACATTTTCGTTTATGACATCATTGGACTTCAAGTAATAAAACTCCTAATAAAAGAATCCATGATCACATCTCTTCCTACATTTTTTCTGACTTATTTACATGTAAAATCTTTAATTATTCATTCGGACAGTCGAACAAACCTCACAGGATAACGATACTTTAAACGAGATTCGCCGTCTTCCTGTTCGAAAACATTAGAATATATTCACAAGATTTTTGCCACTTCTGAAGGAGGTGGGTGTCTGGATGCTTCCGCAACCAACCTTTATTATTAGCAAGCATTTCAACCCACCTTGAACATATAAACTTGTTCGTGGCTGTTTTTCATTTGTTGTCACTTGATCTTTTTAATAGGTTTCATCTCAAGACGTCAGGTGAATAAGTAATGTTTGTATTGTCACAGACATGTGTGCCTCTTCTAGATTATCCACTGCTTTTTTTTTTTTTATTCCTACTCTGATGTACTTAAAAATTCATAGCTCCTTGACAACGTCAAGAGAATGCAATTCAACATTATTTCTTTTCCGTCTCCTCTGTCTTTAGTCGTTAGCGTTACTATTTAATAATAGTCTAGAGGTAACGCATAACAACAAACTGTGGCGTCAGGCAGCTTTTCCTCGCCAAACTGTTAACACATAAGTCATATTCAGTTGTATGCAAATCCCATTGTCACCTATTCTAAAATACCTTCACGTTTTCTTGGAGCGGCTGATTTCTTACAGCAGTGTATCCGACTGTATTTATTTTCTTTTCGTTAAGAGATTTCAAACCACTCCAGGCGAGAATTGTACGTTGGTTGAGACATGCTGGCATTTCAAGTCATTAGGATTTTAAAAGCCAAGTGAAAATAAATGAATGCACAACCGTGTTTTCCCTACAACGCACGCATTCCTCTCACCTCAGCTGCATTTCGATAATTTAATTATGCATCGTTATATTAGCCGGCTGACGAAACGGGTTACCGGCTTACAGTAGAGGCAGCAACGTTTTGAAGGCATGCTATTTCATGAATATTCTTTTATATACTTTCATGTGTATGTGTGTGTGTGGGGGGGCATGTATGTGTAGGTATGTATCTGTATATGCATATGCATGTACATATACAATACATATATATGTACATATATACAAATGTACGTATATATATGTGTGTGTGTGTGTGTGTGTTTGTGTGTGTGTGTGTGTGTGTGTGTGTGTGTGTGTGTGTGTGTGTGTGTGTGTGTGTGTGTGCATTCATATATGGAAATATATATAAAGAGACAGACAGATATATATATATATAGAGAGAGAGAGAGAGAGAGAGACAGACAGACAGACAGACAGACAGACAGAAAGAAAGATAGATAGATAGATAGATAGATAGATAGATAGATAGATAGATAATTGTGCAGATACAGATATGGTCGATTATTTCAAAAACTGATTGAATTAGATATGTCAACTAAATGTAGGACCAATAAATGAAATAACTGGAGAGTGAGTGGATGACCGCATGGCTAAACAGCTCTTTTCTATTGTCTTGGATAGTCTTGGATGAATGTTTGTGTATGTATGTATGTATGTATGTATATATATATATATATATATATATATATATATATATATATATATATATATATATATGCAGTTCTATATTTAAGAGATGAGGAATTATGCACATTATTTACATTATTTACAATTGACGGATATTTGTCCTCATCTTGTTTGTTGTTAACACAACGTTTCGGCTGATAGACCCTCCAGCTTTCATCAGATGTCTTGGGGAAATTTCGAACCTGGCTTCTCATTCCTAATGTATTTTTCGATGTTATTATTATTATTATTATTATTATCATCATCATTATTATTATTATTACTATTATTCAGGTCACTGCTTGGAATCGAACTCAGATTCTTGAGGTTAGTAGCCTGCGCTCTTAACCACTACACCATATGCCCATGATGAAAGCTGGAGGGTATATCAGCCGAAACATTGTGTTAACAACAAACAAGATGAGGACAAACATCTGTCAAATGTAAATAATGTTTATGTATGTATGTATGTATGTATGTATGTATGTATGTATGTATGTGCGTATGTATGTATGTATGTATGTATGTATGTACGTATATGACGGGCTCCTTTCAGTTTCCGTATACCAAATCCACTCTCGAGTTTTTAGTAGGCCCGAGGTTATAGTAAAAAACACTTGCCCAAGGCACCACGCAGTGGGACTGGTAGGGAAGCAAATATCTCTGCACTCAACCATGCTTACGCCGAGAAAGAAGTAAAAAGAATAATAAAATTCGTGTATCGTTAGTAATGAAAGGTTTGTTGTGATGTTTGAGCCAAGCTTTGACGCCATCGGACCTATTTTTCTTTTCTGTGAAGATGGCTGCGAGTTGAAATGGGAAAACGTACTTCACTTCTCGACATACAAACTTACTTTTGTTTACGAATCTCCGATAATTTTCTCCCAACAGTCAGGTGCTGGTTTGTACCAAATAAGTAGACTTATTGATCAATTAATAATTCATATCTAAATGGATGTTCAAGGATTTCTTGTCCATTGAAATATTTTCATGTAAGGTTAAATATTTATAGGAATAAAAACTGGAGGTATGTTTATAAAAGGTTAATTTGAGGAAAGGACAATAATCAAATTGATCGCATTTAATACTTAGCACTCTCCATATTGACGCCAGACGGACACGACGCGTAGTTGACCTCGGTAGATTTCAGACTTGAACGTATAAGGGTGATATTGAAATAAACGATAGAGCTGACTCTGCACAATCTGCTACTCCACTACTCTTGGACTATTGATTATATTCGTACGATAACTGAAGAGAACTGAAGAAGCGGTAGCAAAGAATATAGGATTCTGGATGGTCGCTGGAAACCATTTGGCTTCACTCCTGCTGTTAATCCGATTGAACAGGTTGATCCTGTATCAAAATATGAAATCAATACCATAGACGTTTCATACCTAAATCTATTGTTGTATGACAATTGTCAGCTTGCTAATGTGTATATAGAGTGTACAGAAAGATGTGCGCATGCAAGGATATATAGAACGAGTAATATAGTCGCTTATTTATGTACAAACATATAATCACATACAGATTTATGTCCTATTCTCTCTTTCCTTTCTGCACACATGCACACAGGCAAACACACACATGCATACCTATACATACACATATATATATACAGAGAGGGACAGAGAGAGAGAGAGAGAGAGAGAGAGAGAGACAGACAGAGATAGTTATGAGTGTATATGTAGTAACTGGAGGAAATACTACCATAGCATGGCTTGAAATATATGTCAAACCATATGTACACAGTTGAAGCCATATATCGATAGAATCTGTTTCATGGCAAAACACCTGAGTCTTTTATGTCTTACCTGTTGATCATTCATCAAAGCTTTTATCATGATTGAAACAAAAACGAGTCTGTAAGTAATTCTTAATGGACGATGTCAGACATGTTGCTTATTTTCCTTCCTTTGCTTTCGATGCCATATATCGATGCCAAAATATAACTTTATGCCAACATTTTCGTACATATGTGTATATAATTGTATATTTGTCGTCAGCTACTCTCTCATCATCATCATCATCACCCAATGGCCATGTCTTCTTATAGTGCCCAGCATTCTATAACAGTCTCTCTCCGCCAACAGTTAGCAAGTGTCAATATTCGCCTGTGTCGACATTCACTAATTTCAGTCAGTCCCAATATAAGACAAGTGACTGTTATATCGTCCCCGAAAAGTGGAAAGGCAAAATTGGTCGTGGCAAGATTTGAACCCAGAATATAAAAGTGCATCACTAAATACAGCGATGTACTTCATACGCCTTTCTACCAATTCTGCCATCCGCCGCCCTTGGCGCGATCGGTGAATGGCAGAATCGGTAGAATTCTATTTAATGAAATGCAGCAATTTTCTTGTGAGAAATTAAGACACTTAAATGGCATCGCTATTTAAGCGCTAAAGAGTGGGGGAAAGGTTAGAAAGGTTTCTTATCCCTTTAACGCTTTACTGTTTGTATATCAAAAGCTTTGCATCCGTTTAGGTTTCGATTTCTGTCCAGTGTACTTTGGAGTGGAAATTAAACCAATTTTTAAGAAAATTTCTATTTGCATGTAGAAATACAAGGAACATGCTGATGCTTTAAGAAATACCTTGTGTTCTTCCAATATTCATGGAGAGTGAGTTCGGGTGTGTCAGAGGAGGAGGTGACCGTGTGCTTTGGAGGCGGTGACTGCGTGCTTTGAAAATTCTCTTTCAAACCCTTCATGTACGGTTCAATCATTGTGCAAACACGTTGGGCAAATATTTTTCTAAGTTAGACTTGTATTGACCGATGTCTTGAAAATAGTATTTTGTAGACAAAGTGGAATGAAATTTATTAAACAAAAGATTGTGATCAACATTGTGTATGTGGTGGTGGTGGTGGTTGTTGTGGTGGTGGGGCCTGTGTGTGACCATACGATGTAAACACCGACGCGGAAAGCGAAACACGTATTTTCATATAGAAATGCCGTTCGTGGTATTTGTGTCCGCTTGAGTTACACTGACAATCCATCAGAAGTGCAGTGAACTTGTGGCCATTGGGTGGCTGGGTGGTTGGGACTATCTGCAACCAAACATAATGCTATTATTATGCTCCAAATACTATATAAAGTATATATTAATAAAGATATTTCGCTTGAAATAGAACTTCACACAGAGATTATTGACATTTTAACATCAACCCCACAAATATAAAAATAAAAAATTAGATCAACTAAAAGATACATACGTAATTTCAGAATATTTGAATAAAAAATCTTTTAAAAATATTAGCTTATTATATTTTCCCTTTATCCAAAATAATAATTATATTTCTTCTTCAAAGAGAACTTTGAAACACAGGAAATTTCTGATACACATTGTAAATATTGACAGAGAATTTGACTCGGCAGCAGAAAGAATTGATAAGGTATAAAAGATTTCTGCCTCTCAGACTTAATGAGACACAATAAGTCGATAACTTCCACAAGCTGAAATCGTTAAACCACTTTACAGAAGCTTAAACAAATCACTTGACATTAAATAGGG
>NC_142932.1:126086890-126094390 GCF_046866305.1 Octopus bimaculoides | reverse complement strand
TATATATATATATATATATATATATATATATATATATATATATATATATATGTATGTATATATATATATATATATATATATATAAACAAAAGTAAATGAGTATATGCATATATACGTACAGGTATGTGCATACCGACATCCACCTGTATGTATAGGTGCATATCTGGGTACAGGACATTGCACACAAACGTAGACGAGAACACACGAGCCACATAGAGAACATTCTACTTCTTCAGCTACCCACGTTTTAACACCGGCGTTTCGACGAGCTTCGGGCAGGACGCAACGTTAAAACGGCTCGTCCCATGGATCGCAGATTAAATCTGTATACGCAAATTAAATCTAGCCATGGAGGAATGTAGTGGCGGACGAAAAACAAGACAGGAAAACAAACAGAAGGCTTTACGGCCAGACGAGAAAAATTATGTGTGTATGAACGCGATGAGGCACGGAACCGAGAGAGACAGTGGTAGCGTGTGTTACTTGGCGAAAGCCAAAGAAGGAAAGGATTATTGACCGGAAGCATGTGACCATGCCGGTGTAAAGGGAAGAGAGAGAGAGTGGTAGAGGGAGAAAGAGAGGGAGGAAGTAGAAGAATGGTGAGCAACGAGAGGAAAAAAGAAAGAGAGGAAATACGAGGGGGAAAAGGAGATACGTAGTAGTAACAGAGGAAGAACAAGAGGGGTAAGGCGAGATACGTAGTAGTACAGAGGAAGAACGAGGGGGGGGGGGAGAAAGGAAAGAGAGAGAGAGAGAGAGAGAGAGAGAGAGAGAGAGAGAGAGAGTAGCGTCGGAGGATAAGTTTACGAACTACTTACAATTTTTGTGAGACGCTGCGTTCAATCATGTAAAAACAAAAGTAAATGAGTATATGCATATATACGTACAGGTATGTGCATACCGACATCCACCTGTATGTATAGGTGCATATCTGGGTACAGGACATTGCACACAAACGTAGACGAGAACACACGAGCCACATAGAGAACATTCTACTTCTTCAGCTACCCACGTTTTAACACCGGCGTTTCGACGAGCTTCGGGCAGGACGCAACGTTAAAACGGCTCGTCCCATGGATCGCAGATTAAATCTGTATACGCAAATTAAATCTAGCCATGGAGGAATGTAGTGGCGGACGAAAAACAAGACAGGAAAACAAACAGAAGGCTTTACGGCCAGACGAGAAAAATTATGTGTGTATGAACGCGATGAGGCACGGAACCGAGAGAGACAGTGGTAGCGTGTGTTACTTGGCGAAAGCCAAAGAAGGAAAGGATTATTGACCGGAAGCATGTGACCATGCCGGTGTAAAGGGAAGAGAGAGAGAGTGGTAGAGGGAGAAAGAGAGGGAGGAAGTAGAAGAATGGTGAGCAACGAGAGGAAAAAAGAAAGAGAGGAAATACGAGGGGGAAAAGGAGATACGTAGTAGTAACAGAGGAAGAACAAGAGGGGTAAGGCGAGATACGTAGTAGTACAGAGGAAGAACGAGGGGGGGGGGAGAAAGGAAGAGAGAGAGAGAGAGAGAGAGAGAGAGAGAGAGAGAGAGAGAGAGTAGCGTCGGAGGATAAGTTTACGAACTACTTACAATTTTTGTGAGACGCTGCGTTCAATCATGTAAAAACAAAAGTAAATGAGTATATGCATATATACGTACAGGTATGTGCATACCGACATCCACCTGTATGTATAGGTGCATATCTGGGTACAGGACATTGCACACAAACGTAGACGAGAACACACGAGCCACATAGAGAACATTCTACTTCTTCAGCTACCCACGTTTTAACACCGGCGTTTCGACGAGCTTCGGGCAGGACGCAACGTTAAAACGGCTCGTCCCATGGATCGCAGATTAAATCTGTATACGCAAATTAAATCTAGCCATGGAGGAATGTAGTGGCGGACGAAAAACAAGACAGGAAAACAAACAGAAGGCTTTACGGCCAGACGAGAAAAATTATGTGTGTATGAACGCGATGAGGCACGGAACCGAGAGAGACAGTGGTAGCGTGTGTTACTTGGCGAAAGCCAAAGAAGGAAAGGATTATTGACCGGAAGCATGTGACCATGCCGGTGTAAAGGGAAGAGAGAGAGAGTGGTAGAGGGAGAAAGAGAGGGAGGAAGTAGAAGAATGGTGAGCAACGAGAGGAAAAAAGAAAGAGAGGAAATACGAGGGGGAAAAGGAGATACGTAGTAGTAACAGAGGAAGAACAAGAGGGGTAAGGCGAGATACGTAGTAGTACAGAGGAAGAACGAGGGGGGGGGGGGGGGAGAAAGGAAAGAGAGAGAGAGAGAGAGAGAGAGAGAGAGAGAGAGAGAGAGAGAGTAGCGTCGGAGGATAAGTTTACGAACTACTTACAATTTTTGTGAGACGCTGCGTTCAATCATGTAAAAACAAAAGTAAATGAGTATATGCATGTATACGTACAGGTATGTGCATACCGACATCCACCTGTATGTATAGGTGCATATCTGGGTACAGGACATTGCACACAAACGTAGACGAGAACACACGAGCCACATAGAGAACATTCTACTTCTTCAGCTACCCACGTTTTAACACCGGCGTTTCGACGAGCTTCGGGCAGGACGCAACGTTAAAACGGCTCGTCCCATGGATCGCAGATTAAATCTGTATACGCAAATTAAATCTAGCCATGGAGGAATGTAGTGGCGGACGAAAAACAAGACAGGAAAACAAACAGAAGGCTTTACGGCCAGACGAGAAAAATTATGTGTGTATGAACGCGATGAGGCACGGAACCGAGAGAGACAGTGGTAGCGTGTGTTACTTGGCGAAAGCCAAAGAAGGAAAGGATTATTGACCGGAAGCATGTGACCATGCCGGTGTAAAGGGAAGAGAGAGAGAGTGGTAGAGGGAGAAAGAGAGGGAGGAAGTAGAAGAATGGTGAGCAACGAGAGGAAAAAAGAAAGAGAGGAAATACGAGGGGGAAAAGGAGATACGTAGTAGTAACAGAGGAAGAACAAGAGGGGTAAGGCGAGATACGTAGTAGTACATATATATATATATATACATACATAAATACATACATATAGATACGTATGTATCTATATATATGCATATATTATATAGATACATATCTATATCATATATATTACTCTTTTATTTTTTTACTTGTGTCTGTCACTTGACTGTGGCCATGCTGGGGCACCGCCTTTAGTCGAGCAAATCGACCTCAGGACGTATTCTTTGTAAGCCTAGTGCTGATTTTATTGGTATATTTTGCCGAACCGTTAGATTACAAGGACGTAAAGACACCGACATCGGTTGTCAAGCGATGGTAGGGGGACAAACAGATACACAAATACGTGCATATATATATAATATTAGGGATAAAAATTCAAATTTACAGGTAAAAACTCAATTAAACTCAATTTATCAAAAATTAAAATTAAATTAAGTTTCACAGTATAAAATATAGAAATATATAGCTTTAGACAAAAGAACCAAAGTTCATGAACTCATCTATGAAAATCCACAGTCGCATATAGAAAAATTAATCAGTAAATGCACGATAAATAAGTATAATATAATGCAAAGTAAAAATCATAAAATAATGATAATATATATATATATATATATATATATATATATATATATATACATACGATGGGAATTTTTTTAGTTCCCGTCTACCAAATCCACTCACAAGGCTTTGCTTGACCTGAGGATACAGCAGAAGACACTTGTTCAAGGTGCCACGCAGTGGGACTGAACCCGGAACCATGTGGCTGTTAAGCAAGCTACATATAATATATTATATTATATTATATTATATTATATTATATTTCATTATATTTGTAATATTTAATTTATATATTATGCTTACGACTACCATCCTCGCTCCCAGTGTTTAGAAAAATTGTCTTGCTTAAAGCGAATGCAATGTGCGAAAATGGTGGGGGAGCGCTGCTTTAGCCAATCCCGTTTCAGATCGGAACAAGGATACACGCTCGCACCTTCGACATTCTAATTGACATCTCCCCTTTATGGAATCCGAATCGCCTACTTATATAACAAGCAGACCTGATGCAGAGAACCACCTACAAACAAGGAGATGCAAAAATAGACGGTCATAGGAACTCTATACTTATTTAATAAAGAGAGAAGTAATTAAGTGTGTGCATGTGTGTGTGTGTGTGTGTGTGTGTGTGTTTAAAAGTGTTTTGATAACAAGTTATCGATTGCATTCGCCAATACATACATTCCGTTACTATCCTAACGGACACACAGACAAACAGACACACAGACAAACAGACACACAGACAAACAGACACACAGACAAACAGACACACGAGTGAACGTTATAGCAAGGCACACATGCACACAAACACAATTTTTTCCGCCGACCAAATCAATATGAGGAGTACTAGATAGACTTTGGTGGTGCTGAAATTCTGTAGAATCTGTTGCTTGTGTGTGTTTGGAATAATCATGATGAGATGAAAAACTTAGCAGCAAAGGTTGCGGCGTGATGTTCGATATAGGAATCCTTTAGATAAAAGGATGTTTTTAAACCGATTCACTACACACGCCAAACCACACACACACACACACACACACACACACACACACACACACATACGAGCATGCATGCGTGTACTGTGCGTGCGTGCGTGTGCAAGTGTATGTATGTAAAACTGTGTATATGTGTGTGAGAGAGAAAGATTATTCCTATGGATATTAATCTCCAATAAGCGTTATATAAATAAGTACGTACGCAGCCCTTGTACATGTTATATGAGATATATGTCATACATGTTCATGTTGCACATGGATATACACATAATATATATATGTAGATATATGCATTATATGTAGAGAGAGTGAGAGGGAGAGAGAGGGAGGCAGAGAGGGAGGCAGAGAGAGAGAATAATACAAATAGATAAATAGAAACAGAAATGGATAGGAGAGTGAGAGCGAGGGAGAAAGAAAGAAAGAAAGAAAGAAAGAAAGAAAGAAAGAAAGAAAGAAAGAAAGAAAGAAAGAAAGAAAGAAAGAAAGAAAGAAAGAAAGAAAAAAGTGGTAGATAAATGCTCGTATATATGTTCCAATATACTGCTAATTATAGAAATTAATTGAAATTAATTGTTACGAGGCTTGTGTTTACAATACATGAATATTTATCAGAGATAAATGTGTGAGGTGATTGCGAATGCGCTCGTTGTGTCCACGGTGTATTTATGCTTGGATAGACGAGTATTGGTATCCAAAGTTGCAATTATCAACACATGAGTGCATAGATAGACTGATAGACAGATAGATATAGGCATAAATAGAGATATACATATACAGCAATCCTTCGGCATATCGAGGTTCACCTATCGCCGTTCACCTACAGCGGTTTATGATTTAAGCTTACGACGATTCCTCCGTGAATTTGTTTTGCATTTATAATAAAATAAGAATATACAAATTATAAAAATAATTAAAATAAAATGTACCCTACAGTGCTGTTTCTACTTCGCGGATTTTCACCTATCGCGGGTGTTTTTGGAACGTAACACCCGCGATAGCCGAGGTATTACTAGACATATATATTTCTACTTACGTTATATTTATAAGCATAAACATCCATATACTTAAACATGAAACATATATACACAAAAACGTATGTATACATATATTAAATACATATATATTCTTTTATTCTTTCGTTTGTTTCAGTCATTTGACTGTGACCATGCTGGAGCAACGCCCTCAGTTTAAAAAAGATCGACTCCAGGACTTATTCTTTGTAAGTCTAGTACTTGTTCTATCGGCGTCTTTTGCCGAACCGCTATTCACAGAGATGTAAACACACCAGCATCGGTTGTCAAGCGATGTTGGGGTACAAACACACACACACACAAACCTATATATATATATATATATATATATATATATATATATATATATATATGTGTGTGTGTGTGTGTGTATGTATGTATGTATGTTTGTATATATATATATATATATATATGCGACGGACTTCTTTCAGTTTCCGTCTACCAAATCCACTCACACGGCTTTGGTTGGCCTGAGGCTATAGTAGAAGACACTTGCTCAATGTGCCACGCAGTGGGACTGAACCCGGAACCATGTGGTTGGTAAGCAAGC
This sequence comes from Octopus bimaculoides, assembly GCF_046866305.1. Lineage (NCBI taxonomy): Eukaryota > Metazoa > Mollusca > Cephalopoda > Octopoda > Octopodidae > Octopus > Octopus bimaculoides. The sequence continues at coordinate 126,088,268 of NC_142932.1, read as the reverse complement.
TACTTACCACACAGCCAATCCTGCGCCTATAAACATTTTTAAGTAGACCTTTTGTAATTTCTGAAAGAGATTTGAAACCACCACGCATGTGTTACTACACAACAGCCATGCCTATAAATATATATACACACACACACACACACATACATTGTATGTGGCCGTGCATATATACATACATATATATATATGTATATATATATATATATATATATATATATATATATATATATATATGTGTGTGTGTGTGTGTGTGTGTGTGTGTGTGTGTGTGTGTGTGTGTGTGTATATATTTATAGGCATGGCTGTTGTGTGTTTTATGTGTGTGTGTGTGTGTGTGTGTGTGTGTGTGTGTGTGTGTGTGTGTGTGTGTGTGTGTGTGTGTGTGTGTTAAATGCTCGCAATACGAGAATAGAAAAAAACAGCCAGCAACTGATGAAGGGTCGTTCTTTATGTTATTTGTCTTGTTTTCCATTTGTGTCTTTCGTTGTTCGAAAAAATAGTTCATATTCCATGTACTCGTACTTCATATTTTTTTGTTGTACACATTTCGTGACGTCCAGTGCCCACATATGCATATATATATATATATATATATATATATATATATATATATATATATATATATATATATATATATATATATATATATATATATATATACATACATACGTATAGATGTAGGTATGCACATATGCTTATGTATATATGCGTATATATAGATATTATTTATATCATTATATGATTGAACGCCACGCATTCTCTTCCAAGTAAGACATACACAAGTTCGTTCTTCCAAAGTGTTCAACAGACGTGACTGTTGAATGTGTGTATGTATACGTGTGTGATCACACACACACACATGCATATGTTTGTGTGTATACCTGTATAGTCACATATGGCAGTATATGTCTGTATGCGTATGTGTATTTTCGTGTTATACGCGAACTTATTCGCGTATATAAGTTAATATATACACTGTACTTATATGTAAATAAGCATATATATATATATATATATATTTATATATATATATATATAGAGATATATATATGTATGTATGTATGCATGTATGTATGTATATATATATTCACACAATAATACCTATCTGTCAATATCTATCTATCTTGCGATCTATCTATGTATCTATTTATCTATCTACCTATCTATCTATTTCTGTATATCACTGTTCCGTTATATATATATATATATATATATATATATATATAATGGACCAGTGTTTATATATGCCACGCGCTTTAATGCAGTAACTGCAGAGTGTGTCACAGTTGCTCAGTAGCTTAACATTTCCTGATGTAATCCATTTATAATCGGTTAACCAAGCCAGTAGAACGAAACCGGTGGTTTATGTATGACATGC
>NC_142932.1:126041890-126079390 GCF_046866305.1 Octopus bimaculoides | reverse complement strand
TGGCGATATGACTGTTTAATATTTCGTTTTGTAGCAGAGTCAAGAAACGTTTTTTTCAGCCATTTTAATAGAGATTCGATTTTCTATAATGATCTTTTACCTTCTACTTGTTCACTTCTTTCAGTCATTAGACTGCAGCCATGCTGGGGCAACACCTTGCAGAATTTTTAGTCGAATGAATCGCCCCGACTCCTTGAAAATGAGCCTCGTCCAGGAATATCTGTAGAGCTCGACAAGGACGTCCTGCAAACCCTGATGGAACAAAATTCCTTCATAACTGTTGAGAAAGTCCTGGAGTCGATTTGTTCGACTAAAAGCGGCGCTCCAGCATGGCCACAGTGCAATTACTTAAACAAGTAAAAGAATAAAAGAATATATATATATATATATATATATATATATATATATATATATATATATATATATATATATATATATACATATATATATACACACACACATATATATATATATATATATATATATATATATATTGTACGGGTAAAGGGTAAACAACCCTTTCGGTCATGAATGACCATTGAATTGCACCTACAAAGTTCCCCTTCGAGGCTCAAGTCCGAGCAAGGTTGTTTTGTGGAAGACCAGCAGTCGCCCATGTATACCAGCCTCCCCACTTCACGTCACCGATGTTATCGAAGGGAAAGGTAAAGGGGCCGATACGGCTTGGCACCAGTGACGTCGCAACTCATTTCTACAGCTGAGTGAACTGGGGCAACGTGAAATAAAGTGTCATACGGGTAAATATACACACATATATATATATATACATACATATATATTTGTGTGTGTGTGTGTGTGTGTGTGTGTGTGTGTGTGTGTGTGTGTGTGTGTGTGTGTGTGTGTGTGTGCTTGTGTATGTGTGTCTGTGTGTCGGTGTGTTTATAGTTTGAATAAATTTACAACAGAGCGTTGTGCGATTGTAGAAATATAAACTAATATTTGTAATGCGTGGCTTGAAGTCAATTTCTTTTTTATTATTTGTAAAGAAAGAAATTTTTGATGAAGTGAGTTTGAAGGATGTAAATGACAATAATAAAAAAAAATTAATTTCAAGAATAAATGGTAAACTGGCTGAAGATGAAATATATATATGAAAGTACATTATGATAAGAGAGAGAGAGAGAGAGAGAGAGAGAGAGAGAGAGAGAGAGAGAGAGAGAGAGAGAGAAAGAGATAGAATATAAGAATGCGAAAATGCAAAATATGAAATTTATGAGAAAATATGAAAAATATGAAAGAGAATAAATAAAATAATTGAAAAAAATAAATGGAGAAATAATTGTAAAAAATATAAAAGACAAGGAAGACAAAGGCAGAAAAAGAAAGATTACATACTATTGATATATATATATATATATATATATATATATATATATATATATATATATATGGGAGAATGTACGAAAAAACAACAACAGACGAGGACAGGTAGTGAAAATAACAAAAGGATGTATTAATATGACGCTCGGGAATACGGAAAGTCTTTGACGTTTCGAGCTACGCTCTTGAACAGAAAGAATACGGAGACAAGGAGAAAAACACGGAGAAAAAAAATTGAATAGTGTTCAGTCAACGGTCAATCATAGTAATGGCTAATCATAGTAACGCCTGACCGGAAGTTGGAAAAAAATTTTTTCAGGAGAGCTAAGAAAAGGGGGATATAACAAAGGGGGAGAAAGAACGGTGATCGAAGAACGAGGGGCTGTGTGTGTGGGAGATAGAATGCTGGTGATCTTGACGTATGTAGTGTGAAAATGGGGAGGGGAGAAAGGAATTGGTCAGTTATAGTGTGTGCGTGGTGTGATGCGAGGGTGTTGGTGTGATGTGATGTGAGGGTGTTGGGAGGTGGGGAAGGCATGGGTGGAGTGTGGGTTAGGCTGAGGGTGGGGTAGAGGTAGGGGTATGTGGGTAGGGGGAGGGTGGTGGGTGTAAGGAATTGGATGGGGTGGAGTGGGAAGGTAGAGTAGGAGTGTGTTGGGGTGTGGTGGGATGAGCTTATGAGGGGTGTTGACGATGAAGGGGGAAGCGGAAGGTGGATGTAAGAGAGGGGGAAGGTGGGTATGGGAGGGGAGAGAAAGAGAGGAAGAGAGGAGAGAGGGTGGGTATAAGAGAGGGAAGGTGGATGTGAGAGAGGGGGAAGGTGGATGTGAGAGAGGGGGAAGGTGGGTATGGGGGGGGAGAAAGAGAGGAAGAGAAAGAGAGTGAGAGAGAAGAGAGTGAGAGAGAAGAGAGTGAGAGAGAAGAGAGTGAGAGAGAAGAGAGTGAGAGAGAAGAGAGTGAGAGAGAAGAGAGTGAGAGAGAAGAGAGTGAGAGAGAAGAGAGTGAGAGAGAAGAGAGTGAGAGAGAAGAGAGTGAGAGAGAAGAGAGTGAGAGAGAAGAGAGTGAGAGAGAAGAGAGTGAGAGAGAAGAGAGTGAGAGAGAAGAGAGTGAGAGAGAAGAGAGTGAGAGAGAGGGAAAGAGAGAAGAGAGTGAGAGAGTAAGGGTGAGAGAGTAAGAGAGTAAGAGTGTAGAGAGTAAGAGTGAGAGAGAGTGAGAGAGAGGGAAAGAGAGAAGAGAGTGAGAGAGTAAGGGTGAGAGAGTAAGAGAGTAAGAGTGTAGAGAGTAAGAGTGAGAGAGGAGGAGTACGAGAGAAGAGAGTGAGAGAGAGTAAGAGAGAGGAGAGAAAGAGTAGGGGTGAAGAGAAGTGGGAGTGAAGAGAAGTAGGAAGAGAAGTAGGAGTCGGAGCAGGAGGGGGAGAGATGGGTGGTAGGAGGGAGGGTGGGGGAGAGGGGGTTAGATGAAGAGGGGAGGGGAGTTGAGGCCATTTGGCGCAAAGGAGCGAGAGAGAGAAGATTAATCCCTGTTCACGGCGCAAACGGGAGTCCGGATGGCCCCTGTGCATGGACAATCCAAACACGGACAGGTGTTGCTGCAAGGAGTGGCCGGCAGAACGGAAGTGGCGTGACACCGGGGTGTCATTGCCAACGTTGATGTCTCGGAGGTGTTCCGCGAATCGGTCGGCCAGGCGGCGCCCCGTTTGTCCGTTGTACAGAGAATGGCAGAGAGAGCAGGAGATGCAATAGATGATGTTGGTAGAAGTGCAGGTGAAGGAGTCGGTGATGCGATAGGGTCGGTGATGGGTGCTGGTGAGGAGGGTGGTGTTGGAGAGGTAAGGGCAAGTGCGGCAGCGTGGGCGGGAGCAAGGGAACGAGCCAGGTTGGGAGGTTGGGTTGGGGAAGAAGCTGTGGACCAAGAGGTCCCGTAGGTTGTGGGCTCGTTTGAAGGAGGGGAGGGGTCGAATATATATATATATGTGTGTGTGTGTATATATATGTATGTATGTATGTGAGTATATATATATATATATATATATATATATATATATATATATATAAGCATATGAGAGTGAAGGAATGGAGTAGATAAGATCTGGGCTGTGTGTGCTTCATAGTAGAGCAGAACCTCGGAAGTGGTAAATATCCGACCGAAGTGTATACAGCAGGCTATGTTCAGGCCAAGAGTATCTTGATTAAATGAAGTATACATTGTCGTTAAGAGGCGCATGTTAGCACACGAAAGATTCGACCGAATAAGGGACCTTATGAGCCTGCTTGTGATGGTCCCTAGGGCACGTATATCAACTGATGTTACTACAGTCGCCGTATTTCACAAGCCAAATCCTGGCATTTTTTCAATTTTCTCCTCTTCTTTGGCCACTACATTCATGTCAACACCATCTATGATGCTGCACTCTTTTTATCCCTTCTCAATACCCATAATATCAGGTTACCTGGCATGAATTTCCCTATCAGCCTGTACTTAAAAAATCCCATAAAATCTCATATTGGTCGTTCCCTATAACACTTTCTGGTTGATGTTTCTACCATTTTTTTACCAGCCTTAAACCCTCTTCGACGTAATATGTCCCAGTGTAGTGCCTCGACCACTCAGTCGTGTGTACATTTTTATACTTGAATTGATAGCCGGGGCCCGTGGACGAGCTTAATAAACCAAACTCCAAGGTTAAAACGAAATGGACTTTATGTGCGAGCGTATATATATGTGCGTGTGCGTGTCTATGTATATGTATGAGTGTGTGTGTGTATATATATATATATATATATATATATGTGTGTGTGTGTGTGTGTGTGTGTGTGTGTGTATTCGTGTATGCATGTATGTATGAATCTATCTATGTATGTATGATAGTATGTGTGCGCAAATATGTGTGTATGTGTGTGTGTGTGTGCGTGCGCATGTGTGTAGTAAATCAGGTGCGATATGATAATCCAGACGTTTACCTTTGAGGGCGGTGGTCACTTATATGATGAGCAGCTGTCTGATAATTGCCCAAAAAGAATATTCCCCTATGAAATTTTGTAGTTTCAAATAAACGAAGAATATGCAAATTCCATTCCCGTCGTAGTTTTAAGAATAAAAACTGTTGGTTCTGGTATTACTTTTACTTGACAATAAACAATTGTATAAACAACTCCATTGTGGCTAATATCTCCATTGTGTTTATAAACATGTCGATTATTGAGAATCGTGTGGAAGATGTTTGGCAATGCATCTGTATAACTATCCCTGGAATTGTCTCGTTGGAACTGTTTATGGACGGCTGTGTTGTACAGCACATGGCATATACGACTAGATCATTAATAAGAGATATGCTTATTAGCATAACGCGAGATTAGTCACCATAGAAATGGTGAAAGAATTGTAAACTGCGGAATAAAGTTATATCAAAAACTATAATCGTTAATCTTCATTTCATATACATATATATAAGTACATATATATATATATATATATATATATATATATATATATATATATATATATATATATATATATATATATGTATATATATATATATATATATGTTTGTATGTATGTATGTATATATATATACATATGATGTACTGATCCTGCCAGGCCAGGGATTTCTGGTAGTTATTCATGGCCCTGGCCCAAACATCCTCTGGAACAGGCTAGTGAGTCATCGAGGCCCAGAGCATCATCGCACTTACCAGCCACTAACCCTCTATAAAAAGACGAGGTAGAACTTCTGCCGCCCGTATTGCCCGTCCGGCAGAGAAGTGAGAGAGCTTGACGGCTACGCTTGATCCATGAGTTCAATTCGCGAAAGGAGACGCTAAAGGAATAGAACTGTGGGAAGATCAGTTTCACAAATGGAGACCACACCTGTTCACCGTCTCGGTAGAGCTGGAGATGTCTCATGTCTGTGCATTTTCAGCCAAGGCATCCCCAGCCCTCCATTTAGCGGTAGTTGACGGCAAATAGAGCGTCTGACCAGTGGACCTCTGTCTGTCCAGAAAAAGCGGAAAAGCAGGCGCTCCCACTTAACCAGGCACGAATCTTGGCAAGGCACGATGGTTAGGCGGTAGGTGATGATGAATGCAATAAACACATTCACTACTTCCGCCCTCTCGTCCGTTTCTGGGTGAGATTGGCCACCCTGCTCGTAACCTCACCCCAGTTTCTCTCTATTTGGAGGTATGGACCGAACCAGATACCGAGCAATTTCACTGGGCATTCTGTTGAACGCCCCTGCCTCTCCAGGTGCCGAGCTGCAGGCCGACCGACTTATCACGGTTCATTTTTGCCCCTAATACCCCTTCGTATTACCTATGCAGGTGTCTGTCACAGGGTACGATGATGGTGGTGTCGTCCGCATACCCTGTTACTGTCCACCCGCAGCCAAGGAAACGTGGGATGCCCCTCAATGCCTCCAATTTCTGCAGTGATGGCTCAAGGGCTAGAACGTACAGAAGGGAGAATAGGGGACATCGTTGGCGGACCGAATGTACGATGCTGAACGGCTCTGAAAGATGACCGTTCATCAATCTACCGATTTAATGTATCCGTATAAGGCGGTGATCCAACCATAGAAGTCCGAGCCAAACCTGGCCACTTCGAGGACTACCGACAGATAGCGATGGTCAACCCTATCGAATGCTTTAGACTGATCTAAATGTATCAGTACCCCTCCCATGCCAGGACTATTAACCACCCTGTTTATGGTGTAGTGTATGAGGTGGAGGTTGTCGTGGATTGTTCTGGATGGAACCCTAACCGCCAAATGGGAGTGAGGCATACATATATGTGCGGTGATTCTGTCAGCCGTTTTAGCGGTTTAAGTAGTTGGGAATATATGCGCCCTTTATATCGACATATGTACACACACAGACATGCATACACACATGCGCACACACACACACATACATGCATACACACATGTATATATATATATTCATGCGTACGTGTGTATATAGATATGTCGAAATATTTCCATCTTTCTATCTATTTTTTAACTCTTTAACTCTCTGTTATGTTGTGCATCTTTTTCTTTCTTGCTTTCTTTCTTTTCCTCTAAGTTCCGGTCGACATTTGCTGATGCTTCACAAGAGGAAGTGACATTTGCAAAGGTTGCACCGGAAGATGCAATTTCTATAATTACGGCATTGATACGATAGATATACCATTATAGTATAGATATATGTTCTTATACATACACACACGCGTGTGTGCACATATGGTGGGAGAGAGAGACAGAGAGACAGAGAGAGACAGAGAGAGACACAGAGAGAGAAGAATGACAACGTACTTCTTATTTTGTTTCTTTCTACTTGATGCAGTGTACAAGTTTCGTTCCAAAATATCCACCACAATATGTTGAATAATAGTTTCTGTTGTGTATGGAAGCATGTCAAGTTAAATCATACACACGCCGTATGCAGTCTTGATCGTCGAAACACCAATTCCGATGCGGCTAGCGAAAGCGATTTAAGCGTTGTATGAGAAATACCTGTCCTGCGATGCGGACATACATAGATATACGTATATACATATATGTATGCATATATATATGTATATATATGTATATATGTATGTATCAACATATTTCAAAGTTTGTCTTAATATCCCTGTTGGAACATCAGCCTTACAATTTAGAGAGTCACTCTATGCGTTAAGCATACATTTGAAAATTTAAGGATCAAGGTGTAGGAAGAAAGTGAGCTTCAAGCATTCAGTAGAAAATATAAGAAACCAACTTTCAGGAACAATAATGGCTTATATATATATATATATATATATATATATATATATATATATATATATATATATATATATATATATATATATATATATATATATATATATATATGCTATGAGCGACAGTGGTGTCAATTAGACCCATAGGTTTCAGGTAATGCTTAGTAAGTGCTGTGGATACACCACGGTTAAGCCCCAGGTTCGGTGGTTATGCGAATAAGGGGTCCAACTTTGGACAGATTTCTTCAAAAAATCCCGGACCAACCTCCTGCACCCGAATATGTCTCCTACAACAATAAGTCTTTGCTAGAGTGGGCTATGGTGCCCCATATATGACTAAAAGACTTCACTAGGTGGTGTTATTGAGTTACACATGGCCTGGGCGTATACTGGGTGAAACCTATGAAAGTTCTCAAAGTAATTCAGCATAGGCGTTCTCTTTTTCACTGATCTTCAGCTTCATGTTAACATCCGCTGGGCAGCTAATTTCCACAACTGTGCACAGTTTCTCTTCTCTATCCCAAATCATTATATCAGGTCTGTTGTGCTTACATTTCATTGAGGTCTTCACTGGAACATTCCAGCAGTATTCCTTTTTGTTATGGATGGCAATGGCTTCTGCCAAACTGTGGATTCATATTTCTTTGGTCTTTGGGTTATGTATGTATGTATGTATGTATGTATGAACGTATGTATCAACATTGTCAAAAGTTTTTCTTAATATCGACTCCATATCGGAACATCGGAAATACAATTTATAAAGTAGTTGTATACTTACGTGTGCATTTAAAAAAACTGTGTATATACATACATACATATATACATACATACATAAGGACGACTACTGACAAGCATGTAAATATACATACGTATTCGCATCTCTATTCACACACACACACATACACACATACACACATACACACATACACACATACACACATACACACACACACACACACACGAATATGTATGAGTATGTACGTGTATACTCTTACGAATGTAAGTGTGTGTGTGTGTGTGTGTGTGTGTGTGTGTGTGTGTTTGTGTGTGTTTGTGTGTGTGTGTGTATGTGTGTGTCTGTGTGTGTGTGTGTGTGTGTGTATGTGTGTGAATATTATATCCCTGTGTACTCCGAATTTTTAGTGCAAAAATATTTCCCTTAATATACTCGTAACACGCGGTTTTCTGCTTAGAATGATTTGCAGTACATTTCGGGATCCTGTAAAATTCTAAACAGAATTTTGTTTCCTCTCTTCTGAATACCTTCCTATAATTTCCATCTCTTCATTGAATAGAGACAATAGAAAGCAACGAACGCTTGCACGCACAAATAGATCTATTTCTATGGTGTGCATACTGGCATTGTGAATCGTATATCAGTTAGGTGCTTCGTTGAGGCCGAATTCATGGATGCCTTGTTATTTCTTGTAAGAAAGTGCGGTGCACCAAAAGCATCTTACATATTATATACGGTGGCAAATTAGCATACACACACATACACAAATATACATACAAACATACATACATACATACAGATATATATATATATATATTCTTTTACTTTCTTTTCTTTTACTTGTTTTGACTGTGGCCATGCTGGAGCACCGCCTTTAGTCGACCAAATCGACCCCAGGACTTATTCTTTGGAAGCATAGTACTTATTCTGTCGGTCTCTTTTGCCGAACAGCTAGCTTACGGGGACGTAAACACACCGGCTGTCAAGCGATGATGGGGGGACAAATACAGACACACAAACAGACACACACACACACACACACATATATATATATATATATATATATATATATATATATATATATATATACGACGGGCTTCTTTCAGTTTCCGTCTACCAAATCCACTCACAAGGCTTTGGTCGGCTCGAGGCTATAGTAGAAGACACTTGCCCAAGGTGCCACGCAGTGGGGCTGAACCCGGAACCATGTGGTTGGTAAGCAAGCTACTTACCACACAGCCACTCCTGCAGTGTACATTTAAACACATGAAATGACCATCATAGAACACCTAACACGCTAGAAGGAGTAGCCAAATTCCAAACCTCTATTAGAGGTAAATTTCGAAGGGAATGAAAAGTAAAAACATTTACCATCTATCTCCTGGAGCATGATTTCGCACTCTATTTTGAAAATAAAGATATTTATCCATAATTTTTGGTAAACATTTGAAGCAAGTCGGCATTCTTTTATTTGCTGCCGACAAAAAAAAAAACTGCGCTTGCGCAGTGGACTTGAAGAATTATAATGTGAAAGCACGAGGCATGTACTGTATTGCCTCGTATTTGTACGTTAATCTTGACGTCCAAAAAAGGACAGTTATAACTGTCAAAAGAAACATTGGCGGTTTGACATTGGACGTTTACAGGAATCTACTTGCAAGGTTGCTTTTCTTTGCATGGCTAAAGCATTGACATCCAACATCTCATAGCTTACTGCTTTGGCCCATTGGCACTAATCACAGAACAAAGTACCTTAGTTAAGACCGACAAGGTACCCGTTATGCAAAACCTAGAATCTGCACAGGAAAAGATTATGTAGATATAATCACCAAAAGTGGCATTTGGAAGTTAATGAGATGATTACGGCGCATCATGTTTACATCCTTCAAATCACACCCAGTAACTATGGTTATATTGGAATGTAGAGTCTCATATAGAGAAATACAAGATGGTCTGTCTGAGAATACCTTTGATCATACCTCTGTTCGACCTAAGGCTAAACGTTAACATATGTAACATATAGATAATATTTTGCTATATAATCTATACACTTTTTTTTTTAGCTTCAGTTAATTCTGGAACACTGTATTGTTTTTCTATAAATTTGCTCAATAAAAACCATAAGTAATAAATTTAGGTCATTCTACTTCCATGAATTATATCCACAGCTGGCAGTAGTGACAATTCTTCAGGTGATTCAATCACAAGATCATTATGACGATAAATTTCTAACAATGTCGCAGTCACGGTGTTAATTCCATTTTTCGTTTTTCTCTTTTCTTTTCTTTTTTTGCAGTCAAATTTCAGAATCGATTTCAACGAACCAAGAATTAATTTCCAGCTAACATTCTTAAATGCTATTAGTTGTTGCTATTGTTGTTGTTGTTTACTGAACGAACCATATGTATTACACAAGCGTTTGACGAAAATTAAACAGTTTTCTACCAGGACCTGTTATCTACAGACATCTTGGTGTTCCACCATGTAAAAACGACAATTGATTTTCTTTCCATTTCTTTTTGGATTTTCGTTTCTCATGCGAAGCGCGCTTATATAAGATTTATCGGTGTGACACATGCATTCGTTTGCATGAACATCGTTAAAATGCAATGCTTCTCTGTGCTTGCGAGTATGGCCGACTGCGTGCTTTGTTTACATTGTTTACATTGTCGTTGCATTTGTCCCATAATTTAGGAATTCGACAAATCGAAGGGAGAAAATTTAATATTTTGCTTGTGGTCATGAAAACTCTGGAAATACTTGTACTTTGGCATCATCGTGTGCTGATGATGTAAGCAATTATTTTTATCAAGGAGTAATCTATATTCTCCAAATTTCAATACTCTTTGAACAAATTCTTTAGACAAATCATCGGCCAAAAGAATGGTTCTAATATTCTTTGTTAAGCTAATTCCTGTTACGTGTCTCCTTAAATGACTTCAAGTAAGCTTTTAACTCATCTGCTTTAATGCTATTTGGAATTACAGGCGAAGTCTGGTGAAAGTCTCTTGATAATGTTAATAGTTAATGGTTCAGAATTTCTAAAAATTTGGAAACTCTTGTTTTTTTTAATAATTCTGATGTTGATCTATGATTGGTATGAGGAAGTCGACACTCAGGCAAATCATTCCCCACTCGTAGATATAAGTTTGTTATTTCTGTATTATTTCCTTTATTAACAATTAATGCCGCTTTGTAGGCTTCATCGCTGAATCCTACTTTCCTGTCCGGCCATTGCAACAGAATTTGGTTGTGGTAATCTCCTGCACGATTATTTCTGGATCTGAGTTGCGTTAAAACTGAATCTCCTAAACGGCAGTTGAGTAGCGAACGGTGATTTCAAGCTGTCTCTTGCTTAAGATATAGAAATCTCTGACATAGCTGACACCCAAAAGAAGGCCAATTCTAAAAATCTGGTGGCTGGGTTTACGTGAATGGGCCATACCTTTAGAACAGCAGGCGATGAATGATTCCTCATTTTCTCGCTCCATACTTGTAACATGTTATGCAAACAGAGCCCAAAAATGCAATTTAATCCGATGTATAATCAGGATTAGGATTATAATTAATCACCATCCCCTGTTTTTATTGAGGATTGTTTGGGGAAAACATTCTCATTTTCCATTTTCATTTTCAGTCTTTTTCACTTTCTTCTGCTATATTATTCGTTTCTCCTTTTTTTAAAACAAAAATCTTATATCCTCGTTCTTTTTTTTATTTCTTTGTGCTTTTTTTTTTATATATTTTTATAATTTTTTCATTTTATCGTCTTCTTCCTTTGTCCTCTTCACATATTTTCTCACGACTGCAATTTTTTTTATATTCGTTTCGCTTTCTTATTATTTTTATGCATATATAATTTTGGGAAATTCTCATTCTTATCCAATTTTTTTCTTTCTTTTTTTTTTTGCTGTCTTGTGGTGTTTCATTTCCATCGACATTTCTCTTCTGCTCGTGATTGTTTATAGAAAAGAGAGCATCATCTGGGTTGTTTGTTTGTTTGTTTGACCTCACTTGAGAACAAATACTTTCCTTTCCGTAAGCGCTCGACTGCAAATGGTGAACTGAGGAAAAACAATTTTATCATCCTTTTTTTGCGATGATTCTCATCTGCTACATTGTACAAATCATTGATGACAGCCGATTCAATATTACCACTGAATGTTCGATCGCTATTAATGCATATTTGATATTCCTGCAGTGAACTGTAAAGAATGAATGGATGAGAATACCTCCAAATATTGCGCATGCGCTGTACTGCTTCTCGACATGTTCGGTAAACTTGTGTAAGCATTGAGAAATAGTGACACAGTTCTCAATATGCAGTTACAAGTATCCTAAACTATTTAAAAGCGATGAGTTAATTAGATTTTTCAATATTTTTCAATGATTTTCGTAAAGTACTTTTGTCTTCAGTTTCAATTTTAGATGGCTTCTTCGCAAAGAAAACGTTGATTGATAATGTCAACACCAAAGATTAACAAGGAACTAAACTATACCAATCTCCTCTTTAAAAAGCTGGCCTTCTAGCTTAGTAGTAGATGACTGGTTAAATACAATTTTATTAGTAATATAAAAGAAATTAATAATTTTAAAAATGAATCTAATACGGTACAACTTTAATTCAGACTTTAGACGTCTTCTTCGTGAAGAGTATCTATTTATTATTACGTTTTAGCCAAATGTGCTACACTGTCACGTGGTTAAATGAAAGGAGAGGCAAAGAACGAGAAAAAAGAAAGAGATGTGTTAATGATGTGAGGTAGGTGGAAAGTAATAGTTATTAGGTGTTTATAAAGTTAGTTGAAAGGAAAGATAAAGTGAAAGAGAATTAAAAAGTACAATATTTAGCAGAGTGTCGATGCTGTGTCCAAATGGTATTTGCGAAGGAGGTCATCGCTCCCATCTCTAGCCTTACGTGATGCACACAGACCCAAGTTTCTAGGTGGTTACCCGTTTTCAGTGTGTGTTAATTACTCCCTACTGATGAAGGACTCATTCCACTCGCAAAATGCTATATCCTATTTTCAGCGACACACTGTCGCTGATCTCGTAAAAGAGAGAGATAAGTTATATTAAATATCTGATCGAGAATTAAACAGTAACAGTTTAGTTTAACCCAGTATTTGCCATAAAGACAGTTTTCTTGCCATCGTTTTATCATGATCCGTTGCTTTTCCAATTTTAGTTTGGATTTCAGTTGCTTTATAGCTTTTGTTGTTTCTTCTTTTTCTTCATAGTTGCTAGGTAGTGTGATTTCTTGTTTGTATTTGTCAGCTTCCTTAAAGACTGAAAATAGCTTTTTGTTTCGTTCGTGTTTGGTGGCTATTTGTATTAGTTTTCATGGCTTCTGAAGCAGGTATTTCTGTAGTCCTATGGTGGTTATTTTGTAATAGTTTTCTAGCTGTATAAGACCTAGATTGATTCATTTAGAGTCCAGTCAAGAATATTGTAGCTGTAACTTAAACTGGGACGGATATAGTGTTGTTACCTATTATCTTGTTTTTCGCATTGAGCTCTGTTTTCAGTATTACTCTAACTCGTCTTTGGTATTCTTTTCTTATTTTGTCTTTCATTTGCATCTGTTGTATTGTATCATGTTCATTGATTCTTAAGTATTTATATGCCTGGCTTTGGTCTAATTCTCGTATTTCATTTGCTTTATCAGGTGTGATGCTGCTACTCTTAACTAGTTTTCCTCCTCCTTCTCCTCCTCCTCCTCCTCCTCCTCCTTCTTCTTCTTCTTCTTCTTCTTCTTCTTCTTCTTATTATTATTATTATTATTATTATTATTATTATTATTATTATTATTATTATTCAGTAGTTTTATTTTTATAACGTGCTTTCACTTCACTACCGAGCGCAGCTCTGTGTGCCTTGGGTATGGGCTGTGGTTTGCTGTGATACTCTTATGGTTACTGTATTGAAAGTGTTTTGCGTAGGATGTGTGCAGTGCTCAGTAGTGCAATTTTCTGTATATTATTATTATTACTATTATTATAATTTGTTATTTGAACTTTGTATCGTCAGACTCGATAAATACATCGGCAGCTAGAAAAGTAGATATAAACAAACAGCCGAACTGCATTGGAATGAAATAAAAATAATCTTGGCTCGCAAACAACTTACAATGAGCTGCGTTACTGAAAACTATAATGATGAAGGGTCTGCGACGGCGGCAGCGGCGGTGGTCGTTTTGGTGGTGGTGGTGGTGGTGGCGGTGGCGGCGGCTGCGGCGGCGGCTGCGGCGGCGGCTGCGGCGGCGGCTGCGGCAGTGTGTGGATACGGAAAAGCGTAGTTTTATAAAACTAGTTCTTTTGTATCACCTATCACTCAACGCATGCGCATAAGTATAGTTATTTATCGTCTGCTCGCTTGAAAATTGATATTTGTTTATAAAATATGGATGACAGACAACGTAAGCTAACAAGAGAAAGAATGAGACGGTATCGGCAGCGACGTATAGAGACATAGGAGAACAAGCGTGGGGGCAGCAGCGTAGAAGGGAAAATATTAATCAAAGAGTATAGAGTGAGTATTTAAAATAGATACGATAACGTGTTCAGAATAGAATATAAAATGAAAAATGAGAGAGAACGTACAAGATAACCGTAAACATATGGTCGAAAGTTGCAGCGCTGGAGACATGAATATTCTCTGTAATTACTGTGAAGTTCTTAGATTTATAAATAAACCTCTGAACTGCTGAGAGAATGAAAAGTCATGCTCCTTCAATTACAGCCTTATTCAGAAGAACTGAAAAGGTCTTTTTTTTTTGTAATGAAAATAATGCAGAATATACAGTTTCAAAAGAAACACGAATGTTTATGGTTCTAAATAAGCTTTCATCCATCCATCTAAGAGAACTTCATATTTACGGTGGAACTTCCACAGGTATTTGCTAGTAGAGATTAATAGCATGACCAAGAGAACGTGATATGATTCTAAGTAACTAGCGCTTCTTCTTCATTTAACAGTTATCCCCAGCTTACAAACGGGAAGAGGATAGCTTTAATTGTTTCAAAATTATTTCAAGATAATGTATGTGAATGAAAAGGAAAGAGATGGGAACGAGATTGATATGAAAAACGAAGAGAGAAGGCGGAAAAGATACAGTAAGAGTGAACGAGTAACGAAATCCTTCACAGATTTCTATATGTATATATTTGTGTGTGTGTGACTGTAATTTTATAAATGCATATGTTTACAAGCTGCTGTTGTTTAGCTTTACAACAAGCAGGATCGAATCTATAATCAAAAGCAGGAGTCGGCAGACATTATAAAATCACTTCCGGCTTCATGGAATCGTTAATGGCGTATCGAACTATTTATGGAAATTTGGAAAATAAAATTTAAAAGTATAATTAATGAAATATTTCTTGATTTATAAACAAAATGACCTTCGTTCTTTTGTGTTGTTAACATTTTTTAATAAGAAATATTTAAAGAAATTTAATGAATATACTCTACGAAGTTGACAAAAAGTCAATCCTTTTTTTTTCTTTTAATTCCAGTAATTGGACTGAAGCCATGATGGATTTCAGTAAAACAAATCGATATCAGAAATTATTCTTAAGCCTGGACTTTACTTTGTTGGCCTCTCTGCCGAATCGCTGAGTTTCAGGGATATAAACAAACCAACGCCGGTTGCCAAGCAGTGGGTGGAGAACAAGCACAAAGACACAGACAGATACATACACGCTCACACACACGCACACACACACACACACGCACGCACGCACACACACACACACACACACACACACGCACATACTCACTCACACACGCACACACATATACATAAGCACACACAAATATGCGACGAGTTTCCACGCAATTTCTGTCAGCCATATTCACTGACAGGGCATTTGTTGGTCCGAAGCTACAGGAGTGGACACTTGTCCGAAACAATGTGGTTATACAGTGAGCTTCGTAACCCCACAGCCATTACTGCGCGCCTTTACGGACAGAACCGGAGTATTTCGTATGAAATTAAGGTGCCGAGCTGGCAGAATCGCTAGCACGCTGTCTGAGTTCAGTTTCCACTGAGGTAGACTTCGTCTTTCATCCTTTCGGGATCGCTAAAATAAGTATTTGTTGAAAACTGGGATCGATGTAATCGACTGACTCCCATCACCGAAATTGCAGGCCTTGTGCCAAAAGCTTCAAACAAATATTTTATGTGAAATATGCGTTTGACAAATATTATTTCACGCATTTCTAGGCTTCGATCGCCCACTTTCAGCACCATTAACCCCACCCTGAGCTGTCAATTATGACTACTTAAAAAGGTATTTTAATTATAAACATGGTGTCATGTACAGTTCTATATTTAAGAGGTGAAAATTATGTACATTATTTCTATTATTTATATTTGACGATTATCTGTCTTCATCTTGTTTGTTGTTAGCACAACCTTTCGGCTGATATACCCTCCAACCTTCATCAGGTGTCTTGGGGAAATTTCGAACCTGGGTTCTGTTTCCTAAAGTATTTTTCGATGTTGTTGTTGTTGTTATTATTATTATTATTATTATTATTCAGGACACTTCCTGGAATCAAACTCGGAATCTTGAGGTTAGTAGCCCGCGCACTTAACCACTACGCCATATGTAAATAATGGTGTCATGTATTTTTCCTTCTTAGTGAATACGCCCCTTTTCCCCTTTTAGGGAAGTTGGCAACAACTTTAAAGAAGATTTGACTGTTATTTCTACCATGCGAGCGACCACACAGGTTTGTTCCTTCCTCTTGAATATATCTGTATATATTCATACATATTCCCAAACAAATACTCTGTGTGTGTGTAGGTGTGTGTAGGAGTGTATGTCTTTCTATATATATATATATATATATATATATATATATATATATATATATAGTGAGAATTTACAAAAAAACAAAAGAAGACGGGTGTGTAACAACAAACAGATGTATTAGTTTAACGCTCGGGAAGGAAGAAAGTCTTTTACGTTTCGAGCCTACGCTGTTCGACAGAAAGGAACACAGAAAAAAAAAACGGGGAGAGAAAATAGAAAGAGAAAATATATGTATCTATATATAGATAGATACATAAATGCAAGTAATATATCTATATCCATATACATACATACTTATATATATATATATATATATATATATATATATATATATATATATATATATATATATATATATACATATATATATATATAAATATATATATACATATATATATATATGTATGTATGTATGTATATATACACACATACACGTATACACGCATATATGTATATATATACACACATACACACATATATATATACACATGCACACATATATATATATGTGTGTGTGTGTGTGTGTGTGTGTATTTATATATATGGCAAATGAAAGACGGAAGACAGAATATACGAAAATTATATATATACATACATTCATACACACACACACACACACACACACACACACACACACACACATATATATATATATATATATATATATATATATATATATATATATACGAACACACACATACATGCGTGCCTATTCTTTAATTATCGTCTGTCACGAGTTTGGCTTTGTCGTGGAGAGGTTGCGTATGTGTAAGGTGTGTCTGTGGAAGAGACAATGACAGACGGAGAGAGAGAGAGAGAGAGAGACTAGGAGAGGGCGCGGTGCTAAAGATATGACACCGAGACGATATTACGACCGTGTACGCGAATGTCTGTGCGCGCGCGCGTGACTGTGCTAAGGACAGATGAACGCGTCGATCAGAACAAGTGCAAATTTGCCAAGCTTCTACCACCCCACTTATCTACAACCACCTCACTCCTACGCTCCTCATTATTCCTCCTACTTCTCAAGCATTTTCCATTTCAAATTTGCATATACACATGACTCTGTGTGTGAGTGTGTGTGTGTGTGTGTGTGTGTGGACATGCATGCATGCAGGTATGTGTGCATGTACACACACATTACGTAAATTTCCCAGTTAATTACCCATTATGCCCCCCCCCCCCGCCACTTTGTCCTATCTCCACTCACTCTCTTTTTCTTTCTGAAGAAGGACCAAGATCAGAAGCGTCACGAGGCCCCACATTCGTGTCACACGTTAAACGAATAGCACAAGCAGTTTCATCTTAGCTTTGTGTGTTGTTATCTAAACTGTCAGACTTTACAATACATACGCAGCAGAATCGTTAGCACGCCGGTCGAAATCGAAATGCTTAGCGGTATATCGTCTCTCTTTCCGTTCTGAGTTCAAATTCCGCCAAGGCCGACTTTGCCTCTCATCCTTTAGGGGGTCGATAAATTAAATACTAGTTAATAAGCTTATAACCTGCATTTCAACAATGGGAGACTGTTGGAGGTCCAACAGTGCTCTTAAAGACACACACCTAACGACGTGCGAATACACATCTGTTAGTGGATCATATTTATAAGATATCTATGTAATGGTTATATAGTATTATTAGATACTTGTATACTACTTGTGACATGTGAAACACTCAGCAACTAACAGCTGAAGGCAATGCACAGAAACTGTTGTGATTCGGTTTACAGCTGTTCATTCCATCTTCATGAATCATATATATATATATATATATATATATATATATACTTTATTTAAAAGCAGCAGAAATATAACAAAAAAACCGTTACTCTGAGTTTCACGTTCCAATTCATCGGACAGTTTTGTTAGAAATGGAGGAAGTATTTGAGTACTCTTTTTTCCACCTTGTTGCACATTGCATGTGCTTACTCCGGTATATATATATATATATATATATATATATATATATATATATATATATATATATAATAATAATAATAATAATAATAATAATAATAATAATAATATATGCCAACAACAAAATGAGACCATCGATCATGTTGTCTCCATGTGCAGTCTGCTTGCGCCTACAGAGTATCTCAACAGGCATGATAGAGCTGCACAATATATTCACTGGGTAATATGCAAAAACCTGGACTTGCCCCATGATAAAAACTGGTGGGAACACAAACCACCCCCAGTACTTGAAAATGATCACATTGCACTCCTCTGGAACTTCACCATTCAAACTGACAGAAAGATAGACGCAAATAGGCCAGACATCATACTGAAAGACTTCAGACAAAAATCATGCCTCCTCATTGATATGACTGTCCCAATTGATATAAACGTATCTGTCAAGACCTACCAAAAACTGAGCAAATATAAAGATCTTGAAATAGAAATTAGCAAAATGTGGAATCTGAAGACGAAAACAATACCTATTGTCATAGGTGCCCTGGGAATGACAGCGAAACGGGCTGATTACTACCTAGCTCAGATACCAGGAAACCCCAAAATGGCTGAAGTCCAAAAGATAGTGCTCATGGGAACTGCCCATATCCTACGTAAAATACTGTCTATGTGATCTCAAATTTTAAAGCAAACATAATTTTCTTATGGTTTCTTAAACATTCACTTGAACAAAACTGTACAAATCCAAATATATGGTACCCTAGGCATAACACCTACATGAACTTCTAACTTGTTGTCTCTTGAGGTCTCTGGGTGAGACTTGGATCCAACTTGTACAAATGCAAAACAAAAGTCAAACATAAAATAATAATAATAATAATAATAATAATAATAATAATAATAATAATATAGATTTAATCAAAGGATTAAATATGGTACTTAAAATGTTTGAGGCACCAGAATTTGGTAGGGTAAAAACCAAAAACAAAATCAAGAGATTTGGTGAATAAATTTGAAGAAAAGCAACAAAAATTCAATAGGTTATAGCAGTACGTATGTTTCGTACAAGCTCGATTTATTCATGTAGTGAGAACACTACGTAGAATGTACAATGAAAATGCACTCCTCAGCTGCATAATGGAATTTCATTTTAGAAAGACATTTTGAAGATGTGTGCAAAAAACAAGAGTAAGAGAAGAAAACATACCATCTCGACTATACAGCTGAGGAGTGCATTTTCATTGTACATTCTACGCAGTGTTCTCACTACATCAATTAATGGAGCTTGTACGAAACGTACGTACTGCTATAACCTATTGAATTTTTGTTGCTTTTCTTCAAATTTATATATATATATATATATATATATATATATACGTACACACACACACACGCATATATATATATATATATATATATATATATATATATATATATATATATATATATATATATTAAATTCAAATTACGACAAACGTAAATAAACAAACGAAGTTTTACTTTTAGAAGCGTTGAGATGTCTTAGAAAGTTAAAGAAGTGATTTAAATTCTCAATCGCAGAATAATGCTAATAATATAGCCTGAACAGGATAAACTACCCCTATTTTGCAACATCTCAAATTTACAGAGGAATTTGTAGTGGGTAGTTTAGCTTAATCGGTCAAAGCATCGTGACGTGTAATCACGGGGATGTGAGTTCGTGTTCACAGCTAGCCACCTACACTTTTCTCTGCAAAATAGGGGTAGTTTATCCTGTTCAGGCTATATTATATATATATATATATATATATATATATATATATATATATATATATATACATATAGATAGAGAGAGAGAGATACAGATATTGATATATATATATATGTGTGCACAAAATATATGCATACACACTTACACATATATACATATACACATACTTAAGTATATATGCATACATCTATATATATATATATATATATATATATATATATATACACATGTATGTATACATACATATATGCATACAAATATACATACGTGCATGTATAGATACATGCATACATGCATGCATTCAAAAACACATACGTACATGCATACACACGAACATGCACACATACATGCATACATATTTGAATACATATGATATGAGCCTGTCGAGATATGCAAATATATACGCATGAGAATAGATACATAAAACAAAACGTACAAATCTGCACATAAACATACATACATACATACATACATATTTACATACACGACAGCGTAAAGCTCTATGTAAACATAATTTCATATAAGCCATGAAAGACGTCTCCGCTTCCGTGACACCACTCTGCGAAACAGCGATGCTGACAGGTGATATCAGGAATTCTAAGGTGAAATAAAAATAAACAGGTATGCTGTGCGCTTTGATGCGATAATAAACTGCCTGGATGATGTACTTTGATGTAATAAAGGCGAAAGTGTTTGTGAATGGGATATATATATGAAGAGAGTGAGGTTATGGGAGAAAGAGAAAAAGGATGGAGATAGAAGAACGGATGAAATCTTGATCAAATGCCAATATAAACAGATGCCACCGCCAACATTCGTCCATTGTTATTGTTTGCTACCAAACGACAATACGAATACGACCGCCAACGCCAACACGTTGAGCGTCGTGACCGTCGGGAGGTCATAGCGATTGTCGCAGCTGAGATCATCCTCCTCCTCCTCATCATCATCATCATCACCGTCATCATTGTCGTCGTCGTCATCATCATCATCATCATCATCATCATCGTCGTCGTCGTCGTCGTCGTATCATTTCAAGACCATTGCCGCTAGTGCTATGAACGTTCCCCTTTTCGCAGACACCATCTTCGATACCAACGCCATTAGTACAACAACGTCTGAAAACCTTAGAGATACCCTATAATCCAGATGTATTGCAAAAGTCGGCATTAATTGGAACTGCACGCATATTGCGTAAAGTACTGTCTGTCTGAGGTCCTTGTTTCTGACTTGACAAACAATACAAAACCCCGGTAGACACAATATCTTCAATCAACAACTTCACGATATTGTATACTGTGAGACGTCTACTATAATAATAATAATAATTTCTGTTATAGGCACAAGGCCTGAAACTTGGTGGGAGGGGACTAGTTGATTATATCAACCCCAGTGCGTAACTGGTACTTAATTTATCGACTCCGAAAGAACGAAAGGCAAAGTCGACCTCGGCGGAATTTGAACTCAAAACGTAGCGACGGGCGAAATACCGCTAAGCTACTTTTATGACTATAACGCCTGTTGAAATAAAATTAATTATAACTAGTACTCTGTGTATGTGTATACATATATGTATATATATATGTATATACATATATACACATACATACATACATATATATATATATATATATATATATATATATATATATATATATATATATATATATATATATATATACACACACACACACATACACACACACATATATGTATATATATGTATATATACATACATATATATATATATATATATATATATATATATATATATATATATATATATATATATATATATTCTACTTAGAAGTCAGTCTGAGAGGATGTGGACGTGTTCTGCGCCTGTGAAACTTTTAATCTCAGTCAGCCTTTTGTTTAACACTCAAATTTGCGACTAAAAGTGTATACGCACTCAAACACATACACACATACGCGCACACATACACATATATGTGTTTGTATATAGGTGTGTATATGTTTGTGCATATGTATGCATGTATGTACGCATGCGTATGTCTATGTATGTATGCTACTATGATGTTTTATTGTAGCTGAAAAACCTTCAGAAGACAGAAGTGAACTTTTGGAACAATAGAATGGTTTTATAAACGGTGCAATGATTGTTATTTGGCAAATAATCAAATAAACATTTAAAGTTGATTGGACAGGGGGTTATGACATTTCCAAATTAATGGACTCGGTTAGATAATACAATTAATCGCTGACGAATACAGTATAAACAGCAAAAACGAGTAAAACTCGAATAAAACGAATCGATGGCACTGGCGATATTAGTCGCAGACAAGAAAAAACTCCAGACAAGAATTGTTTAAGAATTGAAGAAAACGTGGACGAAATAAGTGGAATAGAGAAATAAGTTTTTAGATAGGAAAGAAGGGGAAGTGAAAATGAGAAATGCATAAATATATTTGGATTTGGTAGGGATTAAATGGAAGGAATGTTTAAGAAAATTGAATGAACAAAGGTCTCAACTTTGCGACAACCATCAAGCGTATTCCATACTTGGACATAGTAGCCCCTATTGAAGAGAGAGCCCTAAAGATACCAAAAGCTCAGGGAGATGAACTAAGGTGGAAAGTGAGACAGGTAACTAGAAAAAGCAAAACTTCCTAAACCAAACATCACTAAGGAAGAAAAGTTCGCTATCAAAAAACCACAGAGTGACAATTCCATCCTAATACTTCCAGCGGACAAGGAAAATGCTACAGTGGTGATGAACAAGTCTGACTACTCGGGAAAACTGGCAAGTCTTATAAGTGATGGTAGCTACAGCGAAGAAAAGAAAGACCCAACTCTGTAAACAGAGAGGAAGTTGTCACAGATCTTGATCAAGAACAAGGATCACTGTACACCAATGAAGTACAGACAACTGACTCAACACTACAGTAAACTACCACACATGTACGGTCTTCCTAAGATTCACAAGGATGGTATTCCATTAAGACCTATAGTGAGCTGTAGAGGTTCAGCATGTCATCCACTGAGCCGCTTCTTTGTGGATATAATCAGTCTATTAGCAGGAAAGTCAACATCGTACATGAAGAATTCCACCCACTTCACAGAACTGATCAAGGATACTCCCATTGAATACAACCAGATGGTGAGTCTAGATGTGCCAAATCAGTTCACCAAAGTCCCAACTGGTGAAGCACTATCGGTGATACAAGAAAAATAGTGACAAACACCCATCTAAAAGAACGCAAAGAATATAAGTAGCGATCGTGATACACACCACAAAGAAATGATCAAGCTCAATAACGATCTGTTAAGCAACAACTACCCCAAAAGTATTCTATCCACTCCAATTATGAAGAAAAGAGAGGATGAAACTAACAAATTGTCTATAGTCTGTCTACCCTATGTGAAAGGCCTCTCCGAAAAGATACAAAAGATATGCGGCCCATATGACATCAGGACAGTATTCAAAAGTAATACAACACTTCGCAAGTATCTCCTTCGAGTAAAACCACCAATAGAAGACAATATGACTAAGAACTGTGTGTATTCCATCCCATGCAGCTGTGGTAGGTTATACAAAGGCGAAACATGTCACCCCCTCAAAATAAGGGTAGAGGAACAACGCAAAGCTGTGACACGGGGAGATATAGACAAATCGGGTATAGCTGATCATGTATGGAAAAATGTGAGATGAAGTTAAGATAATAGAGAGAGAACACCACTGGAAAAATACGAAAACTAAAAGAGGCAGCACATATGCTAGGACACAACAACCTCCTAAGCAGACCAAGTGCAGATATGAACAGCATATGGGAACCGGTATTAAGGAAGGATAGGAGAATATTAGATTTATAAGCCCTAAAAAATTCACTCCATAATTGCCCACGGGCATATGGCATAGTGGTTAAGAACGCGGATTACTAACGCCAAGATTCGGAGTTCGATTCCAAGCAGTGACCTGAACAACATCGAAAAATCCCTTAGGAATGAGAACCCAGGTTCGAAATTTCTCCAAGACACATAATGGAGGTTGGAGAGTATATCAGCCGAAACGTTGTGTTAACAACAAACAAGATGAGGACAAATATCCGTCGAATGGAAATAATTTAAATAATTCTTCATCTCTTAAATATAGAACTGTAATATGTATACATATTCTTTTCTACTCTAGACACAAGGCCCGACATTTTTGGCGTGGGGCCAGTCGATTGGATTGACCCCAGTACGGAACTGGTACTTAATTTATCGACCCCGAAAGGATGAAAGGCAAAGTCGACCTCGGTGGAATTTGAACTTAGAGCGTAGCGACAGACGAAATACCGCCAAGCATTTCACCCGGGGTGCTAACTATTCTGCTAACTCGCCGCCTTAGCAAATTCTAAATAATCCTTTTTACTATAGGCACAAGGCTTGAAATTTGTGGGGAGGGGGTAAGTGGATCACATCGACCCCAGTATTTCACTGGTGCTTAATTTATCGGCGGAATTTGCCAAGTTCTAAATAATAACGACAAAAATAGTCACAATTTGTAGTAGAGAGAAATGGCATCTCCGTACCTCATCCATTCGGTGGATGAGACCAATAACTTTGAAGGCAGTTTGAAATAGATCAATAATTCCAAGTTTTGGTATGAATCGATATATCTTGAAACAGGATAGAAGACTTTTCACATAAACGTAAAGGAGCTCTGATAGAATGGCTACCAAATTCATGTCTATATGGGCTTTCTCGTTCGAAAATAACTTCTGCAATTGGAAGCCAACCCAAACATATTCTTTCACTTATCATACGTATTTGAATAAACTTTGGAGACATTCATTGGTGATCGGTGAGGAACTTGAGGGTTTGGAACGTGTTCTCTGAATATTTAAGGGAATTTTTTTGCAGGGAAACTGATCTATATTACTCTATGTCTGTACGCATATATATATATATATATATATATATATATATATATGGAAAAAAGACAAAGTAGAAAATGCTAAAATACTTTAATAAAGAATATTACAGAACTGGTTTCGATCCTTGAGATCTTTTCAACAGTAAAATTATTGAAAAATTAAATTTTGGTAAATTTTAAAGAAAAGACTTTTTAAAGACATATTTGTAAAGTATTCAAGTAACAGCGGCATTTTTCTTTTTGTTTCTGCCTGTCTCTGTTTCACTGTTTAACTCTTGTGGGTTCGAAGAATACGCATAGGCGTATGTCTTTAAAAAGACTTTTCTTTTAAATTTACCAAAATTTAATTTTTCAATAATTTTTCAAAAATCTATTATTCATATCTACTGTTGAAAAGATCTCAAGGATCGAAACCGGTTCTGTAATGTTCTTTATAAAAGTATTTTAGCATTTTTTACTTTGTCTTTTTTCCATATATATCTACTCGTGTGTTCCTCTTCAACCTTTTGCATATATATATATATATATATATATATATATATATATATATATATATATATATATTAGCAGCTAAGCCTGGTTTCGCCCGGTCGGTTTGGGTGATGTGGCTGTAAAACCTGCTCTGTGTAAGCATTCGACTTGTTTGGGCACGCTTACGTTAAAAAACAATTTTAGAATAACTTTTTTCTGTCAAAACGCTAAAAATAACTGACCAACAAAAAACAACCAACCTAGATTCAACCAAATCAAAAAATAAACCCAAATAC
Source organism: Octopus bimaculoides (assembly GCF_046866305.1). NCBI lineage: Eukaryota > Metazoa > Mollusca > Cephalopoda > Octopoda > Octopodidae > Octopus > Octopus bimaculoides. The sequence goes on along the minus strand of NC_142932.1, from coordinate 126,053,446 downwards.
TAAGCGAACAAATAGGAACCATCCCACTTCCTTTGCTCGTGCACGCGCACGCGCACACACACACACACACACACACACACAGACACACAAACACACACACACTCACATTGACATACCATCCTGTTACATACACACACATATATTCGCAGAGTTGAAACGCTGTTTGATTTATCACTACCAAGTATGACATCACCCCTTCCTTTCTCATTCATAAACACGAGAGTATTATTATAGCCGATTATTATCTCGGTAACCATAGCAGCTATGAAAAAAATACAAAGTCCAGCAACACCACTGGATCATTCTACACATCTGTGTAATCTGTCATGCAATTCCACCCATTTGAAGTAGATTCGAACACGGAAGAAAGACGTTCACTGCGTTTTGTTCTGGAGAAAATTTCACGCTGTAGACATATAGGTGTAAATACACGGAGTCAGCAGCTCACAGCATTCCCTAACCAGATTGGTGGATGCATGCATTTCGGAGTGGTTATCTCTTCTTCAGCATCAGAGACCGAGAGGTAGACGCTGCGAGCTAAGACGAGGTCCATCTTATGATATTCTCGTCATCGTTCAATTACTGCTTGCGCTATAAATAAAATACGGTGTGGCAGCGCTAAGTAATGATGTGCATAAATATACAGCGACAAATTTCCTCCATTACAAAATACAGTGAATGGCGTTGTTACGGTTTCGAATATGTCTCAAGCATATTTGAACTGGTAACAAGTTTGGATTCAGAATTATTAGAAATTCTAAACTTAATGTAGAAACGATATAGATTCAATACAAACCGTCTATCGGGCCATCAGTATAAAGCATCATTCCTGCATAACTCTGAAGGTGTCACTTGAAAACCCGGAAGGGCTTATGCAACCCTACGCCAGTTCCTGGTTTAGTTGCGTAACCCGGATAATATATTCCATAACTTCAATATCTGAACAGTCAACTATTTATTCAAAATGGATAAATATAATTTTATGCTGTGTACATAGCAATACGAAGAACTATTTCACACACACGCACACACGCACAAGTACACACACACACACACACACACACACACACACATGCACACATGCACACATGCATGCCAAGTGTAGAGAGAAGTGAGATTGTAAGGGTTATCCTATCTCTGAGTGCTTCTAGATTCATCTATTGATGAATAGAAAATTATTATTTTTAGATGCAACTATTGATGAAAAACGAATTAATAGAGATGATAGAGAGAATTATGATAGATACAGAGAATTATATATGTGCTTTTGATATGTTTGCTGGAAATATTGGCACAGATTGTTGTTATAAATGTATTATAATCACCGAAGCCTAAAGAAATCGAGATATATTGGACACATACTGTTAAATCTCCAACAGTTGTTGTACAACTAGACTTTCTCGTACATACTGATCGCTACTAATGTATACATTGTTTATGTGTGTTACATAAATATGTCTCGATTTGTGTTGTTAGTATGTATCCTAAATATATCTCCAGTCGTGTGTGAAAGACACTTTTGGCATTACTCGTCCTTAAATATGCGTTTCGATAATTCCGTATAGCTATTTAAATATTCTCTGTGCATGTGTATAGAGAATCAGTGGCGAGGAATTAACTATATAACTAGTCTATAACAGAGAGTTGAAATGCTTTCTTCCCTCCGTTTGTCTACAATTGTATCAAACTATGGCTGTTCTCTTTACCCTCTTAACCCCGAGATATTATTCATGTTAATTTTGTGGTTGGCATTCCCAACTATCAATAACTCTAATATGTTTACACTTTTCTTATGTCAGAATGTTAGCTTAGAAGCTTTAACATCTCAAATTGCATTTTGCTTGTATCTAAGTACATTTGAATCGCTGTCAAAGACTGGTTAGAAAGATTCGACTAATTCTCCAGTTAAACTACTCAGTTTAAGCAACAGATAAGACAAACGAACCTCCCAAAACAAACCTTACAAGATTTTATATCTTCTTCGTCTAGTAATGAACAGTTGTATGCAAATACCGCTAAAAATCATGACATGTGATTGTAAAACGAAATCTTTTGAAGTAGGTAGTTTAATATTGAAATTCCTATAAGTTTTGAGAGGAAGGGGGATTTAATTAAGTCTTTGATCTAAGGTTTTCACGTAGAACAACATATTCTCTGATAACATTGGAACATTTTGAATACGATTCTTCATAAACTAGAAATGTTTACTTCACTTAACTAAAGAATCGCAGCCGAATGAAATGTGAGAAGGAAACAAAAATATAAAATGAAAGTTTAGAAGAAAACTAAGCGCAGACATGGCTGTGCGGAAAGAGGCTTGCTTCTCAACCACATGGCTCTGGGTTCAATCTCATTGAGAGAAAACTTGAGCGCCACGCAGTAGGGTCTTCTCCTATAGCCTCAGGCTGACCAAAGAATTGTGAGTGGATTTGACAAACGGAAGCTGAAAGAAACCAATCATGTGTGTGTGTGTGTGTGTGTGTTTCTGTTTCTGTTTGTCCACCACCAGCACTTGACAACTGTTGTAGGTTTCTTTAAATCTACGTAACTAACCGGTTCGTCAAAAAGAGACCGATAAAATAAGTAGCAGACTTTCAAAAATGTACGACTAAATCCTTCAATTCGTTGCCCCAGTATGGCCGTAGTCTAATGACTCAGACACCTGGAAGATAAAAGAAAAAGGGGTTGAAAACTTTCTGTTCGGAAGATCCATATTTTGTTAAATCCCGATAAATTATTTGAGAATTTCATTTCCAGCAAAGACTCTTATAACAGTAATCTGCTACGACATTTAGTCTTCTTACCAGAAGCATCTGACGAAAGTTGGCCCAGATTATTGTTCTGAGTGAAGTGAATTCACAAGGAACTTGAGAGAAAGCCCAGTGTAGTGTTTGTTTGTCATGGGAAAACAGCTTTGACCAATCTCTTTTCGCGTAATCCTTCATCAGGTTTAGCAACATTGGTGCCTACCACAAGAAGAAGAATGTAAACTGACTGGATTCTTCTTTTTCGCTTCTTCTGCATGGTACATAATCTTCCTTGCGCATGTTCTTCCCTCTGCTGCACGGAGGCATCAGCACGTTCTCTCCGCCAACCACGGTCTGATGTTTACTTATTCGTGTTTGGGTGCCGAATGATTTAACAAAGTTTTCATTCCAACTTTGCAAGGTCCCCCTCACACACTTCTTTTCCTCGACGTGATGTCCACTCTGTCAATTTGCTATTTCATCTATTGTCCTTTCCTCTGAACACATTAGACACATGTCTCGTGAAAGATCATTTCAGAGTTTTTATGTTTTTGTCTTCCAGATAACATCCGTTGCGACTCTTAACCTGTTGTTTTCTCCACTAAGCCGTTTCTTTAATCTTCGGCATTCCATGGATCTTTAATTTAAAGCTTTCAAATCATGCTGTCGTTATCTTTGTTTCTCATCGTCCCACGATCGATGAAATAAAATGTTTGTCCAAGTACTGCAATCGATATAATTGCTCCAAATTCATGGTTTTGTGCCTACGTAAGAAATTGATTTCATTTAACGTTACATTTCTAATGAGGCGAATGAGCTTAGCTCTTGCTAACAAGTAACTCGATCGAAGACTCATATTCACAGAAGCATAGCTAGGTTCTTAATTAACAGTCTTCTGGTGAAAGCCCTTGTTAACAAATAAGTCGGAATAGCAAACATTTTCACCATACCGTTAATTTTCTAGATTCACGAAAATGATTTCTAGAAAATGCGCGGAGTTTTCAAATAATCGCTAATTGCAATTATTTCAAAATTCAATTCTTACAAACTTCACGTCTCTTCGCAATTAGCCTTGCGTACCTCGAGTTCAGACCCGAACCATTACACAATGTTCTAAAAGGAATACAAATATAACTTTGAAATTTCTCACACAAAATAACCCGTTGCCAACAGTACTTGTCGATGCTTCCATCACTTTTTTCAGATAAACAGCAGGTTGTGGCTAGTAACACCGAGATAGAGAATAAATTTATTTTATACGATTATTTAATCCGAGAGTTGACTGAATTCCATGGTCGTCTGATATTTAATGTAAGTATAGTGTTCAGAAATCACAACCATAACAGACAGCAGTTCTTGCCAGAGATTATGTTATGAGTGTTGTCTCATAACATAGAACACAGCGAATAAAATATGTTTGCATGAGTTAATCCAAATCACGAAAATGGCAACTGATTAACTACCACTCAAACATAAATATATTAGAGGTGTCAAGAATATCACCATGTTAATGAAGCTGATGTTGGTCAGTCTGACGTCGAATTCGTGCCAACATATCTCGACATACGCCATAACAACACAACTTTTAACAAATCGATATCCGCAACTTAGAATATCTTCATATGTATAAGGAAATATTTGAGTAAACGAATGTAAAATTGAATATGTTGAAGTGGTTTTTATGTACAACTAGAAAATCTACTGTAATTAGGAAATCGGTTGAAGCGTGGCAGAGTTCGGTTTCCTAACAAAACAGGCCAAACTGAAAATGTGCTTCGTGATGGTTCTATCGAGAACAGCTTCGTCTCAACCGATTCACACCGTTTTCAACAAGGAAGGCATATCAGATAATGTAGTCTTAGATATCAATAAAATGACGGTATGATTACGGTTAGAACGCTATTTATTATTTGTTTGTTCGATATCGCCAATAGTTCAAGGAAGTTCAGGAATCTTATAATTTGAGTTGGCCAAACAATATTAGTCATTGCGACAAGGATTTCTTCTCTAACACTCGTGAACAAATAGCTGTAAGTCGGTGACTGGGAAGACAGGAGTTTGTTAGACTCAATAGAGCATCGGGAAATATGCCTTGAGGAATTTAGCTGCGTTGAAACTCGAATCCTACAGAGGTCAACTTTACCTATCATCCTTCTAATTAGTGACGGGGAGTCAGTAAAATATGAATCAGTCATGTACGAGATCAATAAAGAGTGTGGTTTTTATCCATCTTCTTCCAGTTTCCGGTAATGTACAGGGAGAGTGTTCGGTTAAATTCGACGATTTTTATGCCTCGTTTCTTTTGAGGAAGAGCTTTGTGTATTGGTGAACAGTCAACGGTGTTGGAGAGCATAAGAACTAGAGTTGTGGTTGAGAAAAGGTTAGGTGGCATGGAGGACTGGTAGCCGTCTGAATATAGGAAAAGAATTACCTGTATCGTAATGATTCGCTCCATGAACCAAAAAAGCCGACATCATAACTACAACGAGGACAGGAGTTTGACATGTGAACACTGTACAGACTGTAAGACGCGACATGAACGGAAGCTACGAAGCCGAGGCTAACAGGAAGGGACACAACAGTCTTTCACACACCGACCGCACGCCGGAATTCGTCCCAAAAGTCTTTGAATGAGGCCTTTGACTCAATTTGGACGGCTATGTGAAGCTGGTGGAGACTATGGTCAATCCCTGGGTGGAGAGGGTTGCCACTGGAAGGTCATTTGTGTGGCAGCGGATTCGGTTCCTTGCTATACATTTGGAAAGAGTCAGAAGTTGTTGTCGGAGAATCTCTACTACTATGTCTTCTACTATAGCTTCGGGCCGACCAAAGTCTTGTGAGTGGACCAAAGCCTTGTGAGTGGTAGACGGAAACTGAAAAGAAGCCCGTCGTATATATACATGTGTGTGTGTGTGTGTGTGTGTGTGTGTGTGTGTCCAACATCGCTTGACAACCGATGCTAGTGTGTTTACGTCCCTGTAAATTAGCGGTTCGGCAAAAGAGACCGATAGAATAAGTACGAGGCTTACAAAGAATAAGTCCTGGAGTCAATTTGTTCGACTAAAGGTGGTGCTCCAGCGTAGCCGCAGTCAAATGACTGAAAGAATAAAAGAATAAAAGAAAAATACGCATGTGTTGCTTTTAATTTCTTCTGGTTATTCTACTAAACGTGTTTGTGTGCTGAGGTGTATATATGTGTATTTGTGTGTAGGTCAGTGTATGCGTCTGTGTGTCTACATGTGTACATGTGTATGTATGTGTGTGAGTATTTAACAGAAGGTTGACTCCCTTCCACTTAGTTTAAATTTCGTCCATATGTTAAGCTGTTCGGTTTCAGCAAAAGGAGATTAAAAGAAACTTAAAATGGATTCCGAACGAGAAACCATTTCAGCCATCAAATGATCCATTCAGGATGCATGGGTTATTTAGCGACATCAGTTCTTTCATTATTTGCTTCACGCAGCACAAGACACCTAGCGTCAGTCAATTTCAATAACTGAACGTAAGGGAGGTAACCGGTTTGTTGGAGTGGAGTGATATACGTGACTCCGAAAATCTGATGTACCAGCAAAATTTTAAGTAATACGAAATGTGTTCCCTTGTTAATAAATACATCCATCAGTGCCATCAGTGTTGTGTGTACTTTCTTCCACTCATTCAGCCACTCTGTGTTGTCGTGTGCGCGCGCGTATATGTGTGCGTGCGTGTGTGTGTGTGTGTGTGTGTGTGTGTGTGTGTGTGTGTGTGTGTGTGTGTGATAGCTGCCACTCGATTTTGTGCAATGTCATCGCTTAGTTTTCTCTCTTCAACGTGACCAGTAGAGATGTGAGTCTCGAGTCCTCTCGAGGAGTATAAAACCCCCTTGCAAAAACGGTGCATCGATGAACTTCTCTTCAAACACGTGTTCAGAGCGTCTACCATCACCATCCACGTATGTACAGACACGCACACGCGCACGCATGCACACACACACACACACGCATACAAACACGTGCACACACACACGGGTACACACATGGGCACACGTACACACATACACACGCGCGCATACAAACATTCTGAATGCCTGGAATGTATTTTGTTTGCTATTGTAGTTTCTTGTCTTTCCTGACAATGATCACAAATTTATTCATATATGTGTGTGCGTGTGCGTGTGCGTGTATGTGTGTGTGCGTGCGCGCGCGAGCACATTTGTGTATATGTATGTACACGCACCGTACAACCTATGTGAGGGTGTTTATACATCCATACCCGTTAATGGTTATATTTGATACTTTTTTCGCTTCTTTTTCTGCATCTATTTTTTATATCATTGAATTTACGTCCTTTAATTTGCTGCTTTTCTTTACTCGTAGAGAGAAGACAACTTGTGGAACAGTCGTTATTTTAACAAGCTATATCTAATTATCACCCGAAGAGACACATCTACACCGACGGATGCTTCTAAACCACTTGAGTATCCCACCCATGAGGGACCGATGCTAGATGAGTCGAAACAATTGTAGTGATCAATAAAAATTCTCGTATCTCCCATCTTCCATCTTTTTCATCAATCAAATACCAAACGAACGGTGTGGAAGTGAGAACGTGCTACCAGGTTTATACCATACGATTTATTATCTAATAATATATATGTGTTTGTATGTGTGTGTATGTATTAGAATGAAAGAGTGATAAATAAACATATATGTGTGTGAGTATATGCATATATATATATATATATATATATATATATATATATATATATATATATATATATATATATATATATATATATATATATATATATATATATATATATATATATATATATATATATATATATATATATATATATATATATATATATATATATATATATATATATATATATATATATATCCACATACATATAAACGTGTGTGTATATATATATATATATATATATATATACATATAATATAGATTTAATCAGAAGATTAAATGTGGTACTTAAAATGTTTCAGGCACCAGAATTTGGTAGGGTAAAAACCAAAAACAAAATCAAGAGATTTGGTGAAAAAAATTTAAAGAAAAGCAACAAAAATTCATTAGGTTATAGCAGTACGTTTCGTACAAACTTCATTTATTTATGTAATGAGAACACCACATAAGATGTGCAATGAAAATGTACTCCTCAGCTGCATAATGGAAGTTCATTTTAGAAAGTCATTTTGTAGATGTGTGCAAAAACAAGAGTAGGAGATGAAGAAAATACCATCTTGACTGGGCTGTTAATCAACAGTCTAGACTGCCACAAAAATTAAGAAAACTGCATAAAGTGGAAGTAGATGTCTTCAAAAAGGAACTAGACATCCTCCGCTCCACAATACCGGATGAACCAACAACCTAACATGAGGTGCAGACGAGGGCAGCAGAATCAAACTCCCTTATACATCAAATAGGCCAACAGCTGGGACAGAGGCACATACAGGAGTGGTTATTTGAAATATTCTAGACTGAGAAAAATCAGCAAGACTACGCGGGTGCTCCAGCAAGGCTACGCTGGTGCTCAAGCATGACCGCAGCGGCATGGCTGAGACGAGTAAAAGAAAACATGATAGTGTGTGTGCATATGTATGTGTATGTGAGTGTATGTGTGTGTGTATGTGTGTGTGTGTGTGTGTGTGTGTGTGTCTGTATGTGTGTGTGCGTGTGTGTGCGCGCGTGTGTGCGTATGAATTTTAATAGACAAGGCTCTACACTTCTTCGATTGTCTCTTCTCCTCTGCTGCAAAACATTGTAGGATGGTGCTTGTTGAATAGAAAAGCAAGCATCTGTGTTCACATCTGCCCACAAGTTCCCAGAGAGTTAATACCTTCTCTTTAGTTGCATATCTATTTTCAAACATTCTAAACTTTTAAGAATATTGCCACAAAGCCATTGGCAAACCCACATTCTCAGGAAAAACATATAATTTTAGAAGATAACAAGAATTTACCTTGAATTCAATTTAATATAGCTTTATTTACCTTTGTTGTTCAACTGCATACCTTTGGCCAGTCTCAGTTAGTTCTTGTAGTTCCTTTCCGTTGTATATAAACGTGTGTGTGAGTGTAATGTGTGTCACTCGAGCTCGAAAAATTGACCGATATGTAAACCTTCTCGAGAAATGCGAAGACGCTGGCTGGAAAGCGGAGCATTTTCCGATCGAAGTCGGATGTAGAGGGTTTGTTGGACACAGTGTGAGACAACTGTTGTTATCGTTAGGCCTAACTCATCGTATGGTAAATACCACCATGAGTGATGTCCAAGCTACAGTGGAGAAGGCTAACCACTGGATTTGGTTAAAAAGAGAAGATGGACGATGGCTAGAAGAATATTGAACTTTATTTGATAACTAGATGGTCTAGCAAGTGGGGCCTCATATCATATATATAATATCATCTAGGTAATAACCTCATAACCTGCATTTCAAAGCCCTTTTAAGGTTATCGGCTACCTTATGCTATCTTACAGCAGAATTGCTCCTTTTACTGCATCGGGGGGACACCCTTCGGTCATGAGTGACCATGGGATTGCACCTAGAAAGTTACCCTCAGAGGCACAAGTCCGGGCAAGGTTGTTTATGGAAGACCAGCAGTCGCCCATGTATACCAGCCTCCCCTCTCCACGCCACCGATGAAAAAAGCAAAGGGGTCGATACAGCTTGGCACCAGTGTTGTCGCAACTCATTTCTACAGCTGATTGAACTGAAGCAACGTGAAATAAAGTGTCTTGCTCAAGAACACAACGCACAGCCCGGTCTGAAATCGAACTCACAACCTCGACGCTCTAACTACTGAGCCATGCGACTAACTCTAACCCTAACCCTAATTTACTGCATATACATATGGAAATCCTTTACTGCACGGAGAATTCATAAAACATATTTTTAAACAAGAAGATGGAATGAACAGACATTAATCACAGGTCACGTGCACTTCTGACAACTGTTGGTTGATGCGTTTTCCATTAATACGTATTATCATATAAATATTATATAAATGGGATTCAGTTGTGGCTGTATATTTGCACACCATCAGATAAGTGATTTTGAGAGCAGGAGTGTATTAGGTACAGATTTTTTTAGACACACAAACACAGACAGTCACACACACATGCATGCGTACATACATATACAAACAGACTCTCTCTCACTCACACACACATACATACATACATACATACATAAGGCGGCGAGCTGGCAGAAACGTTAGCACGCCGGGCGAAATGCTTAGCGGTATTTCGTCTGCCGCTACGTTCTGAGTTCAAATTCCGCCGAGGTCGACTTTGCCTGTCACCCTTTCGGGGTCGATCAAATAAGTACCAGTTACGCACTGGGGTCGATATAATCGACTTAATCCGTTTGTCTGTCTTTGTTTGTCCCCTCTGTGTGTAGCCCCTTGTGGGTAGTAAAGAAATAACACATACATACATATATATGTATAAGAGAAAGTAAAAAGAATAGCGGTTGCTTTACTGTAGTACATTTGACTTACAGCTGTTTCCGGTAATCATTACAGGTTCGGTTATCATTGGTTTATTCAGTCGGTCCACTGATCGGCTGAGAAAAACTGAACGACCTCGAGAGTTATTGTACTCAGGTGAGAACCAAACAGTAAAATGACAAATGAGCGAAGAGAGGTAATAAATACAAGGTGAGAGGAAGAGAAAAGGGAAAAGTGGTGAGCTCGAGAAGAAGGACTGAAAGAAAGAGAAGGAAAGAAAAGGAAGAGAGAAATAAAGAAAAACAATAGAGGAGGGGAGCATGGGATGGAAGAATGAAGACAAAAGAAATAAGTGATGGCCAGAAATCTATTTGGGACGACAATAAAATATTAGCGGCCTTTTTCTGTTTAGTTGGATCAACACAATTAAAAACACTTGCATTGTCTTCAGGCCAAACACTGTACTACCTAAGATGGAGTGTTGAAAATTTGATATGTGCAATTGAATTCTCGTGGTCGACTTTAGGCTTTAATATTGTGTCATTACTAAGGCGGCGAGGAGCTGGCAGAGTGGTTAGGACGCCGGGCGAAACGCTTAGCGGTATTTCGTCTGCCGCTACGTTCTGAGTTCAAATTCCACCGAGGTCGACTTTGCCTTTCATCCTTTCGGGGTCGATTAAATAAGTACCAGTTACACACCAGGGTCGATATAATCGACTTAATCCGTTTGTCTGTCCTTGTTTGTCCCTTCTGTGTGTAGCCCCTTGTGAGCAGCAAAGAAATAAGAAACGGGCGAAAAGCTTAGTGCCATGCAGTGGGACTGAACCCGGAGTTGGTAAGAAAGCTACTTACCACATAGCCACTCCTACGCCGATATAAACACTGAATGAACAATTCAAACGTATCTTCAACTCACTCCTACGGCACATGCAAATTAGCAAACCTCTAGAAATCTTTACCTCTGCAGCAGCTGAACAGGAGGCAGTAACAGTTGCTTACATCAGCATCAACGAACAGGATGTAATACTGGCTATAGATGATGTCGATGCAAACTCACCTGCTGGTCCCGATGGACTCCCAGCAATCCTTCCCAAGTCATTCAAACGAGTCCTTGAAAAAAACACTTCATCTTTTTTAGAGCTTCCTTGCAAGCGGTCACCGGTCGATAAGCGGTTGAGAGAAATTTCTTTCTTCAATTTTATCCACATCATGTCTTAGATTTATAATCTTCTGGATTTCTTCTGCTACTGCCTGTAGAGTTAATTTTTGGTCCTGTTCTTATTTTGTTAATATCCGGGAACGTATATCTGCATCTTTGCTTGCAGTTTGCCCTTGAACAAAAATTAGATATTTGAACATGT
>NC_142932.1:126014390-126036890 GCF_046866305.1 Octopus bimaculoides | reverse complement strand
TGCTAAAACAACCGTTCTATTTGTTAGACTATCTGAACAAATTTGGTTCTATCTTCAGTTAGAAACCAAACAGTTTTCAGCTTGTTTATTTCATATCACCACTAGAAGCTTTAATACTGCTGCCGATTAAAACATCAACAGAGAAACTAAACAAAGAATATATATATATTCTTTTCTACTCTAGGCACAAGACCCTGGTACTTAATTTATCAACCCCGAAAGGATGAAAGGCAAAGTCGACCTCGGCGAAGTTTGACCTCAGAACGTAAGCACAGACGAAATGCAGCTAAGCATTTCACCCGGCGTGCTAACGTTTCTGACAGCTCGGCGCCTTAAAGAATATACGAGGGTGAGTCAAAAATTAATACCATTTTGTTTAGGACAGGTATAATTAGCAAGACAGGAACATGTATCATACATCAAAATGAAGCTGGTCCTCTGTGGATCACATCCGTAGTTCTCAACATAGTCACCGTTCCTCTCAATAGCAATGTTCCACCTTTGAATGAGAGCAGGTATCCCTGCCCCATAAAATTCTGTTGACTGTTCTTTGAGCTACTTCTTCACTACAGTTTTTACTTCTTCGTCACTGGACTATCATCACTTCAGCCCTATGAAAGAGGGTTTGAGAGCCAAACATTATTCCAGTGACGAGGAAGTGAAAACTGTAGTGAAGAAGTGGCTCAAAGAACAGTCAACAGAATTTTACGGGGTAGAGATGCATGCTCTCATTCGAAGGTGGAACATTACTATTGAGAGAAACGGTGACTATGTTGAGAAGTAGGGATGTGATCCATAGAGGACCAGCTTCATTTTGTTGCATGATACATGTTCCTGTGTTGGTAATTATGCCTGTCTTAAACAAAATGGCGGCATTACTTTTTGACTCACCCTCGTATATATTACATTCAATTGTCAAAACTACGATTGATTCTCTCTTTCTTAGCTTCGCCTTCTTTTCTCTGTGCCTACTCTAAATGCATTGACACCTCTGGTTAAATATGTTAAACGATACAGTGATGATATGCCCTCACAGTATTCTTTTCAGCTATTTCTATCCTAAGTTTAAATATGATAAAATCGATCACAGCCAAAACTTGGGAAGTTGACAGTTTTCCTTTAGGTAAAGAAAATACTTTGGAAGCGGGTGGCAGACTTGTTATTTCAAAGATGGCGGTGAAAAATGTTTTATTTTTGTGAAGCATTTGTATGTAAGTAGTTGAAAGGAATGTCCAGGTAGCTGCTAAGGAATGTCCAGAGAAGTACAATTCTTTGGTTAAAAAAAAATCAATTTTTTGTTTCAGCGACTGGAAAAACTGTTTTTCTGCATCAATTATTTGTTTTTTTTTATTGGTAATTTTAGTTTGTTATTTTTTATTTGTATGTGTGTGTAGGGGCATGCGTGTGTGCAAACTTTATCGATCGCCATTATCTACCACCTTCTGGTGCAAAGTATCATAAAATACGGTTTTATTTCTTTATGTATTCCAAGTTCAAAAGAAACTTCTTAGGATTCTCCCAAGATGCATTGAATTGTTTTCATAGAGTAGAATTATTCTGTATTGTGTTAGAAACTGTTATTATTATTTAGGAAACTCACGTCTATCTTCACACAAGTTAGTGGTCACCCATTACGTTTTTAGATATATTCCTGAATATAAAAGCCTGTGTGTGAGTGCACCAATCAATAGCAGAATAAGCTTAGCATCGTTGTGCTTCTGTTTGTATACATATCACAATATATATCTGCCTTTTCCTACCCATTAATGTCTGAGTTCGATGTTCTTTAATGTACGCGTGTATTTTTACTTCTGTAGACTCAATGTTCGAGTCTACAAGTGATTTTTTTCTGTATCAATAATACATATCTGTATGTATGTTTATGCTTGTGTTGAGGTATGTATACGTGTGTGTTTCTATCAATGGAGCATATGACTACATTCATTGCCTTACGAAAAGTATATATATATATATATATATATATATTCGTTTTGCAAGATTCTTGATGTGAATTCGTGTGTTGAAACAGATATTGTTGTATTTGGAGATGGTCATGTTGCTAGTTTAGCCAATAAAAACACACGCACTGTATATTTGGTGTTAATTTGCTTCAGCTTTATTTTACATTAATCGTATTTCGGCCACAGTTCTTTCGTCACATTTCTGTGACCTCATCAGTGGTCCTTTGCTTTCTTCTTTCTTTTTTGTTTTTCATTTCTAATGATCAGTTATTTTGTGTGTCTTTCCTTTTGTGTGTCCTTCTTTACTAACGATCAGCCACTTTGTGTATCTTTCCTTATTAATGATCAGCCATTTTGTATTCCTAGAAATACAAAATGGCTGATCATTAGTAAGGAAAGACAGACTAAAAAGAAAGAAGAAAGCAAAGACCACTGATGAGGCCACAACAGTGTGACGAAAGAACTCTGGCCGAAATACGATTACTATAAAATAAAACTGAAGTAAACACCAAATATATAGTGCGTCTGTTTTATTGGCTAAACTGGCAACATGACCATCCCCAAATACAACAATACACACACACACACACACACACACACACACACACACACACACACACACACACATATATATATATATATATATATATATATATATATATATATATATATTTATATATATATCAGAAAAAAGTTTAAAATAATGGTCATTACATATACTTCCTTTATTGGAATAAATTTAGCTTACAGCTGTTTCCAGTAGTCATTCTAAGTACATTGCTGAGAGGGTTGCTCAATTGGTCTATTCATCAAGTGTGGTCGATTTAACGTCCAAAGAAAATTAATGCTACTTTCGTCAGAGCCATTTCTGGAAATAACAAGCAGAGCCCTTGAGGAATGGGTATTGCGTGGGGAAGGTGGGGCAAGATTGGATGTCCAGTTAGAATAGAGAACAGAGGAAAAGCGTTTACAAAGGGTTGGGAGCGACAGCAGCAGCAGCAGTAGTAGTAGTAGTAGTAGTAGTAGTAGTAGTAGTAGAGGTATTGCATTGCCAAATTTGGAGGAGGGACAGTCATGAAGATGGGTGAGCACCAATTACCATATTGGATATACGTTAGATACTCTCCAGGCATTGTGTTGAAATCTGATATTGGTTTTTCATGGACATGGATCGGTCTGATACAGTAATTTTCAGCTTTTAATCTAGTATAATGGAGGATTAATGTCAGAGTTAAAGTATACTATTTTTATTCATATAATAGACGTCATGAAAGCTCAGGATATAAATATTTATTTCTTTATTGCTCACAAGGGGCTAAACATAGAGGGGACAAACAAGGACAGACAAAGGGATTAAGTCGATTAGATCGACCCTAGTGCGTAACTGGTACTTATTTAATCGACCCCGAAAGGATGAAAGGCAAAGTCGACCTTGACGGAATTTGAACTCGGAACGTAACGGTAGACGAAATACCGCTAAGCATTTCGCCCGGCGTGCTAAAATTTCTGCCAGCTCGCTGCCTTCCATCAATTGCACATTCATTTCTACTCTAGGCACAGAGCCCGAAATTCTGGGGGACGGGGCCAGTCTATTAGATAAACCCCAGTATGTAACTGGTACTTAATTTATCGATAACGAAAGGATGAAAGGTAAAGTCAACTTTGGCGGAATTTGAACTCAGAACGTAACGGCAGACGAAATACCGCTAAGCATTTCGCCCGGCGTGCTAACGTTTCTCCCAGCTCCTCGCCGCCTTTTGTAGCAACTACAGTGTCCTAATAAACGAAACTAAAATAAATATTTACGTCAGACATTTGTTTCGTCTTCAGTTTGAAGGAGTACAATGCTGTACAGTGTTTGGTACTTGTCGCTTCAACATTCCTACTCCATGTTTAATTTCAAGAATTACACTTAGAATGAGAACCTACAGCAACGAGACACGAGAATCTAGAATTTCTTCTGAAATATGATGTTGTAATCCGCTTTGATAATTTAAACATTTGAAGAACGAGATGTTGGGGTGGGAAATATGTTGTCTGTGATGTCATATAACCTGTTTTTACCACCAAACATTCCATTGGGTTTCTCTTTGAAACTGGAATATGCCATGAGTGATATTCTACAGAAAAAAAAGAAAACCATATTTGATAAACTGAAACACAATATCAAATACACGGACACTGTCACACGCATGGATACATAACATACACATTACACTCACTCTCACGCATATACACACATATATACACACTCACAAATCATTTTCGCTTCGAAGTTTAAGCGATAGTTTAATTAACCATTAAAGTGCTACGTCAATTAACGAATGACGTTCAGCTTAATATTTTGTTACTAAATCCTCACAAACATCATCATCATCAACATCATCAGCATCATCATCATCATCATCATCATCATCATCATCATCATCATCATCATTATCGTCATCATTCTACGGACCGTCGTCGACGTCACCATTGCCAATTCTAAAAATTTTTAGAATAAATGTAAAGGAATAATAAATCAATGACTCACCGGTTAGAAAACCACAAAAAAAAAACAGTAATAATAATAATAATAATAATAATAATAATAATAATAATAATAATAATAATAATAATAGAAGACGAAAACAATACCTATTGTCATAGGTGCCCTGGGAATGACAGCGAAACGGGCTGATTACTACCTAGCTCAGATACCAGGAAACCCCAAAATGGCTGAAGTTCAAAAGATAGTGTTCATGGGAACTGCCCATATCCTAAGTAAAACACATAATTTTCTTATGGTTTCTTAAACATTCACTTGAACAAAACTGTACAAATCCAAATATATGGTACCCTAGGCATAACACCTACATGAACTTCTAACTTGTTGTCTCTTGAGGTCTCTGGGTGAGACTTGGATCCAACTTGTACAAATGCAAAACAAAAGTCAAACATAAAATAATAATAATTATAATAATAATAATTATAATAATAATAATAATAATAACAACAACAACAACAACAACAACAACAACAACAACAGCAACAACAACAACAACAACAACAATAATAATAATAATAATAATAATAATAATAATAATAATAATAATAATCATAAGGTCTGGATTTTGGTGGGGAGGGGGACAGTCCATCACATCGACTCCAGTACTTGACTGGTACTTAATTTATCGACCCCGAAAGGATGAAAGGCAAAGTCGACCTCGGAGGAATCTGAACTCAGAACGGAAGAACAGACGAAATACCGCTTAGCATTTCGCCCACTGTGCTAAAGATTCTGTCAGCTCGCCGCCTTAATATTAATAATAATAATGATAATAATAATAATAATAATAATAATAATAATAATAATAATAATAATAATAATAATAATAATAATAATAATACAGTACCAGGCAGTGGCTCTCATGTCTTCTGATCTTAATTGATTGGAAGTGTTATCATATACATTGTTTTGTCTTGGTATAAAAGATGGACTACAGCAAATATTCTACTCAATACCACAGATTTGCTTGTCGGTTGTTTGACCGTAACCAGTTGAGCATGTCCCTTAGTGGCTGACAATATGCGCATCTCTGATCATGAGCAGAATTAGTGGGAGAACATTGTAGCCATGTGTTGAGAGGAATTCTTTGGGGTTTGAATAATTCCCCTTTGGAAACATAGGTGTTTTGCTCAACATCCTAAAACAAACCTTATTCAGGGACCTTTTGAGCGGGATGGGCTACTCGACTTGAAGAAAATTCTAATTGGGCCCCACCTGCGAGGTCATGCACTGTTTATCTTCATATGAGATCACCATGTCGCGCACATATGGTTGTGATGCATATGCCTGGTGTACCCTTATCAGACGGGTAGTCATGATGGGTGTACTGGGCTTCGTATATTTGAACCTCAGTGTCAACTTTGATGGCATGCACTGCTCTCTCACTCAATAATAATAATAATAATAATAATAATAAGAAGAAGAAGAAGAAGAAGAAGAAGAAGAAGAAGAAGAAGAAGAAGAAGAAGAAGAAGAAGAAGAAGAAGAAGAAGAAGAAGAAGAAGAAGAAGAAGAAGAAGAAGAAGAAGAAGAAGAAGAAGAAGAGGAAGAAGAAGAATTTTCCCCGTGGTCTCGAATCCTTGTTTCATGTCCGGCGAAGAATATCCTTTCCTCGTAAGTTGAAAGAGCTCTTAGCTTTGGTTGACAATCTTTCTAGAAAAGGTGTCTCGAAAAAACACACCTCATATAAAAATTTCCTGACAAAATACACACCGTATTCCAATCTATGCACCCGTGTCCACATGTGTGCCATTTTCACGCGAATCTACCCAGCCGTTTGGCTGTGAATCTCAAGAAAAAAAAAGAATACAACGATCGCCCATGTCCAATTTATATTATAGATAATCGCCAAATTATGCTACGAAGATGATGCCATAAGTTGGAAGCGTTTGACTCCTCCTAGGATATTGGCCGAAGGAATGACTGCTATGGCAATTGCAAGTATCATGACCCAAACAGCAATTCCAAATATAAGTCCTTTTTTGACGAAGTCACTGCAGCCTTAGATATAATTAAGACTGAATCATTTGTCCTAAAAGAAGAATTCAATGTTTCTGTTGGCACCGATGATCGGACGTGAAAAGGAGTTAGTGGGACAATGCAAACATTGAATTCAATGCAAATGCAGAGACCTTCTTAGACTTCCGTTCTGGAAATGGACTCTTCATTACGAATACGTTTTTCCATCACAAAGATATCCATAAAAATACATGGTATAGGAATATTTTAGAATTGAGGTTACTGATAACTTTTCTTATCGTCTTTGACCTCTTTGACTCTGTGCTGGACGGTCTTGTTAAGAGAGGGTCAGAGCTAGCAACTGATCATTACCGAATCGTTTGCAAGAAGAATTCACAAAACTGCTAAGTCCAGTCCGATTTACAGAATAAAGTGGAAAGCCCTGGTAGATGATGGGACTAGAAACATGCGTAGACACTATTACATCCAAAATCAGAAACCTTCCTGACGAAACGGAGGATGCGGAAACGGAGTGGAGACGATATTGTTCGGCAGTTTATTTTTCTATTGTAAATTGTTGTGGACGAAAGCGGTTTGGGGTTGCAGCAAGCGATAAAAAAATCATGCTTTAACCAGAATGTTAATGCTACCCGAGCAAAGAAGGAAGCTTACAAACCTTGGCCTTCAAACAAGTTTCCCTCTTTCGTTGGCGTTTCACGAAAGAGCAAATCGTTGCTGCAGAGAGAGTAAATATCTTCAAGTCTAAGTCATAGGAGGAGTCTGGGTTTAAGCTGGACTCTGGTATTAGATTGACCAATAAATTACTTTGGTAGACCATCTTCTGACTTCGTAACAAGAAGCCCTCTTCCACTCCTGTCATTAAGAACACAGCTGGCGTTCTTCTTTCTATTACACCCACGATACACTCTGGAATGGAAAGCGAAGATGGCTAGCAGGCTTGTGGGTATTTTAGCACAGCTTCTAGTAATGTTATTTTTTCCTTTAAAATGGATTTCCAGAAATATATTACTTTTAAAATTGCTTCTCACAGTTGAAGAACCAATTTCTATACTTTTTCCAAACTCTGTAATAATATTGTCTTCATTCTCACATTCTTACTTTCCAAAATCTGCAAATCGGAATTGGTAAGCTCCCATCAGTTGATTCTGTTGATTTCAATTTTCATTTTCTCACCAATTATTTTGTATTTCTCTTTGTTTGCTTCTGTTTTCAGTTACATTAATTTCGTTTCGTTTTTCATAGCCTTGTCATAGTTTTTTTTCTACTGATCTCTTCCTTTATTTATAGTTTTGTGTAGTAATTTTCTTGGTTAGATCAGTGAGGCTGAGATTAGCCAACACCCGTAAATCTCTTTGATTTCAATTTCGCAGCATGTTCCGAAGAGCGAATTTTGTGAAGGTGAAATTTTATCCTATATATAAGCCATTTGTGTTTCCTTTTGTTTTTCTTTCTTCGCTTTTTTTATAAGGGTAACAAATCTCGGAATATTATCACATGCATCTGTAGACGATAATGTTTATTCTAAAACCTTTCTCAGAATGCTTACTTCGATTTTTCCTCCTATCTCTATATTCTTACTGTCCTCTCTATTCGTTTGTCTTTTTTCTTTTTCTGTTGTAAACCTGTGGAATTCGTTAGGCATAACGTTTAGGATGGATAATTTTCCCCTAATGTCTTCAAGGTCTTTAAGGATTTTTTTATTTGTTTCTATGCACGATTTCTCTGCTTGCAATGAAAGTTTCCGAGATTTGTATGTTAGAATATACTGAAAATGTTTCACAAAAATTACATCACGTAACAAACACTAAAACAGACAAAATATGTAAAAATCAGAAATACGCCGAAGGTTTTGATGTAATTAACAAACAAATGTCATTTAATGGTTGAACATAATTTCAAAATACAATTTATAAAAAATATACACATAAATCAACTCACTTCAGTTCAACTGTGGCATTTTCAAGATACGTAAATATTTTTTATGATGTTTCTTCAAATGTTTCACATAATTTCAAAGGTAATTTAGAACACAGTACAAGAGAAATATTATTCCTTTATCGAAATTCGGAAAGTTCAGACAATGACCTGCGACTCTAAATATTTCCGTTTTTCTAATTTTGATAAGCAGGCGTGGCTGTGTGGTAAGAGTCTTGACTCCAACTACGTGGGCTTAGGTTCAGTCCCATTGCGTGGTACCTTGGTCGAATACCTTTAAATATAGCATCAGACCAACCAAAGACTTGTGAGTGGATTTGGTAGACGAAAACAATGAAACCCGCCTGTTGTCAACCGGTGAGGAGTGACAAGCACAAGGGGACACACCTACACTCGCACGCATACACATGCACGCGCGATTTTAGTTAGTTTATGCCCCCGTAACTTAGCGGTTCAACAAAATCGTGCGAAAGGAAAAGTGCCAGGCTTAAAAGAATATAGATATTGGGGTCGATTTATATGACTAAATCCTTGAAGGCTGTGCTCCAGCATGGCTGCAGTCAAATGATTGAAACAAGTAAATGATAAATGTGTTTTTACATTTATCAATATGCTAGCTAAAGTGAATTTTCTGTGTATATGCTTGTCTAATTTGCTGACAGTGAATAGTACCTCCTGTATGGATTATTTGGCCAATCTAATGTTTTCAATAACCTATGTATATTGAAATATTCATTAAATTTTCGAGGAGCAAGAAAAGTTATTATTAATTTCGAAAATGTTCTTTCTTTGGAATACAATTTGGAACCATCCAATAAATTGTTACCGCATTTCAGAAGTTCTGATATCTTTCATGAGAGACATTTATTAATTTCTAAGAATGACAAAACTCTAATCTGCCTGAAAGTAGTATCCCCTGGCTTCAATGCACTTGTTGCAGCACCCTATTTACATCTGAAGGCCCTTTGGAAGTCCTCAAATGTAAAGCTATTGAGGACCCTTGTTACAGGCTCTTTCATATTCTTCAGTCTGGGAACAACCAAAATCACAGGGAGCAAGTTCTGGACTTTTGGGAGGGTAATGGATGGTTGTGATATCCGTTGTCCTGGGGTAGGTATCACCGAACGAATGGCAAAGCACTAGCCTTTGGTGGGGAAATCTCTTCCTGACTTCCTTCAAAACCTTCACAAAGTACTCTTTGTTGACTGTCTGTCTAGAGGGAACCCGCTTGATATAGATGATGTCCTAGCTGTATGTATGATGTATGCCGGGATGCTTCCATTAGGCACTCGGTCTCTTGTTCTTTGAATCATAACAGTAGATCCAGTTTTTGTTACAGGTCACCAGAGACTCAAGTAGTCTTGGATTAAAAGTAATGAGCTCAACCATTCCTCTGCTGTCACCAATACATCTTCCCTTCTGTTCGTCATTGAGCACTCTGGAAGCAAACTTTTCACAAATTTTTCGCATTTGCAGATTTTTTAAATAATTCTTTGAACAGTTGCCACACCAACTCCAAAAGAATTTTCTCAATCGGATCTAATGTCCTGACGTAACCTTTTGTGCCAGCGAAACTTTGGTGCATCTCGATTCTTACAAGTTAATCCATGTTTGGAGCATTTCATGAGTATCTGTAGCGTTTTTCCTCAGATTAATACAAACCATTATTGCATAACGAGCTTCTGAACTGTCTTTACGTCCGGATTGCATTCTGCAAATTAATCAGGTGTAACAAACAGTGTTTATTTGGTTGGATTCAAAGTGCTGTTAAAGCTGTCTCTTTCAATCTGGAATAAGGAAGCTTGGCAGGTCAGCTTATCAGATGTATAGTAATGATATACTAAAATTACAATAAACTAGGACAGTTATAACAACCTCTTCTAAAAATGTATCAAATCGTCTGGAATACATCTCGCATCTCTAAAGATTTTGTTTTTATTTTGCTTCTAATAATTGTCTTTCGATAACTTCTTCAAGGTTTGGTCTCAGTGGTTAAGTTTTAATGAATGTCTGCCAATATTTCTTTATTGTTTTGGTTAAAGATTCGGATATGTGGTATATCACATTCTTATAGGAATAAATGTGAACATTCTTATTTCGTTCTACATTGCTTTTGAAATCATATAAAATAAATTCAAAGAAATTTGATAAAAACATGAAAGGATCTTGCGCAAATATCTAATTAGTGTTAAAACCGGGGATCCATGAATATTTTTGCTGGAGATTGGACTTTTTGAAATTGTGCACAAATATTATATGCAACCACATTTCGAAATTAAGAAAATTTTCGTAAGATTTTATTTTAGTTCTTTGGCGAAGTGATCATTTTGTGTGGATCTTTAAATATTTTCATCATAAACGTGCACGCACACACATGCATGTATAAACGTATACAAATTGATAGATAGATTTGGATGTACTTATGTGTGTATATATATATAAAACCGTATATAATATATATCATAATGATATTTATTTTCCGATTTTGAAGCAAAAACTTGTAAATACAAACAAATAACGAGCTAACCTTTGGCTGAAGCGAACCCCAAAATCGATGCTTTCATAGCTCCTTGCGAATCTGATTCGCTAAACGCTCACCCGGCAATTTCAGTCAAATTTAGATAATATATACTTATTACTGTCTTAATACTACATAAATAATTGTTTTATAAACAAAACCCGAAAGGCTTTGCTAGTTACGGAGAGAAGGCTATTATGGAAGGCTCATAGAATAATAACTGCATATTTGTGGGTTCGATTCAACCTGAGGTGAGCTCATCATTTTTTGGTCATTTATTTGTATTTAAAAATTGTCGCTTCAAAATCGGAGAATAAATATCATTATGATATATATATTATATACAGTTATTATACTATGAGCCTTCCATAATAGCTTTCTCTCCGTAACTCGCAAAGCCTTTCGGGTTTGTTTGTAAAAATATTTTTTATGTAGTTGTATATATGAAGTATATGGTTTCAACATTTGGTTTTATAACCTGTTTTATAGACTGCTAATTCATTTTCACTATTTAGAAAATTTGCTTTAGCTGATCTTGTTGATTTTGTCCTTCTTGTTTCTTGTTAAATAATACACATTCCCAAACGACTTCTAATTGCATGGATAATCTATCCTAAATTATTTCGTTTCCCACCAATCATTCTTTTCCTCTTATTTAGACTTTCTCCCATTCTTTCATTCTCATCTAGTCTCTCTCCCACTCTCTCATTTTCCTGATTCTTTTTCTCTCTTATTATCTTATATTTTCTCTCACTCTCCCTCTATCTCATTTCCGTTTCTCTCTTTTTCACTCTCTCGTTCTCCTTCTCTCTCTCGGTCTTTATCGTTCTATCCGCCTCTCTTTATTTCATTCTTTCCTCTCAATTTTCCTAAAAACTTTTTTTTGTTTTTACTCCTCTCTTTCCCGTCGTACTTTCTCAATATGATTTTTGTTTTATATTTCACCTTTTGAATTCTTTTGTTCTCTTTTCTCTTTCTCCATTCTCATTCGAACGCGTGTAATTATAAATAATCACCTAACATGCATATTTAACACATTATCACTGCGCATATACATTATTTATGTACTAAATTCGATATTTTTATGTGAATTTAATGGGCAGTTTCGAAAACTATTCACGAAAATCCATCAAGATGCATTGCCAGAAAATTCTATTTACCAAAGATCGTATACGAATTGAAAATATTTTTGAAATTTGAATTCTTTTTATTAGAATAGTTTGTGTAAAGTTTATATAGGATCGCTTCGATTAGTGGGACACAATACTCTATCCGATCGCTTTTGCTTGGCTACGTTTCCATTTTGTGATGACACATTTTATAAAAACACACTTTTTCTATTAACAAAAAGAAAATAAAAAGCTATGATTTCACCCGCCTCATGAATGCTATTATAAAAGTGAGACACGTAGATTTAAGTTCGGTGGGTATTTCAATATGTAATTACGGGCATACCTCACCTTAGGTCGGTAATTGTTTCTAAGACATGCGTCTTAACTCGTAAAACGACGTAATACGAAAAATGTATTATTAACAATTTATTAGCTTTTTACCGTTTTAATGACTGCTTTGTAATATATACACCTGTGTAGAGGCGCAATGGCCCAGTGGTTAGGGCAGCGGACTCGCGGTCATAGGATCGCGGTTTCGATTCTCAGACCGGGCTTTGTGAGTGTTTATTGAGTGAAAACACCAAAAGCTCCACGAGGTTCCGGCAGATGGTGGTGGCGAACCCTGCTGTACTCTTTCACCACAACTTTCTCTCACTTTTCCTGTTTCTGTTCTACCTGTATTTCAAAGGGCCAGCTTTGTCACATGCTGTGTCACGCTGAATTTCCCCGAGAACTACGTTAAGGGTACACGTGTCTGTGGAGTGCTCAGCCACTTGCACGTTAATTTCACGAGCAGGCTGTTCCGTTGATCGGATCAACTGGAACCTTCGTCGTCGTAACCGACGGAGTGTCACGATATACACAAATATTAAGGCGGCAAACTGGGAGAATGGTTAGCACGTCAAGCAAAATGGTAAACGGCATTTCATGCGTCTTTACGTTCGGAGTTCAGACTCCACCGAGAACGGCTTTGATTTTCATCCTTGCTGTATCTATAAACTAAGTACCAGCTGAGCACTAGGGCGTCGATGTAACAGATTAACCCCGTTCTCCGAAGTTGCTGGCCTTGTGCCAAAGCATGAAACCAATATTTTCACATGTATTTTATTTGATTTTCCACTTCAATATTGCTTTTAGGAGCTTCTTTTCAATTTCTATGCTTTTTAAATATGTTCACTGAGAACGATATAGAATGGGGTAAATTGACTGAAGCTGATGTCTTTTTCCCATTAATTTCTTAAGAAGCATCAACGTAAAGTCAAAAACATCCATATCGAAAAGATGTAAGTTCAAGTATGCATGTAATTAAAAGGCTTTGGGTTTTTTTTTTTTGTGTGTGTGTGTGTAATCCATTATATCAATTTTTATGGTTTAAATTACATGAAAGGATATTACTTGCGGAAAAATACCTCTTCTTCATCTGTAAACGTTTATATTAAATCCGTATACTTCGCATCAACATTCTAAACACCTGTGTTGATCTTTACATCGTCAAGAAAAGAAATTATTCCGTGGCATTGGAGTTCCTTGCGTTTGTATACCATAACCTCTTCAGTTTTGTAAAACATGTAACAGTCGGCTTAGCATTAAAATATACACAAGCACACAATGACTATTCCTTTCGAAAATTTAGACCTTCCGGGACAAGTTTTTATCTTGTAAGATTATTTATTGTCTGTCGGTCTTTCATAAGTACCAACGATTTCGGTTGGTAATTTTTGCAAAATGGAGTGATTCCGCCAAGCAATAGAATCTCTCTTTAATCAAGCCACAGTGTCATAAAACTTCTCACCATAAAATGTGGACACCCAAACTGTGGAACCGGCCCCAAATTACTTGAAGGCTCGGATTTCCTTTTCAAACAAGGACAGAGGTTCACAACTAAAACTAGTTTCACTTGTGCCTCTGAGAACCTAATTTATGTAATAACCTGCTCGGGTTGCGGACACAACTATATTGGACAGATGAGTATGACCTTGAGAAGGAGAACTACTCTACATAAAGAGCAAATCCGTTTCCCGCAATACAGGCAATTCAATTTCATTTCATGTACACGTGATGCATATTAATAACTAATATAAATGTGCACATTTCAGGTAATGCTAATTTGGAAGTTTTTACTTAAATTGCTCCAATGTCTTTTGCCTCCCAAAGTTTTATTATGCGCTGCTATAACAACCATATTATGGACGATTAATTTTCTTTGTTGTATGCAAAGATCTGTGGCAACAAAATGGTTTCTTGTTTAGATTCGATGAGACCAGATTCGTGTGTCTGTTGTATTCTCGAACTATGCCTTCTTTGTTACAAACGCCATAGCAAGATGCATTTCTGCAGAGCCCTAAGTGTCCTCGCTGGATAACAAAAACATAGTGAGACCAAGGGAAGAGAGGTTACAAGACTGGATTCTAGTAATTCCTTTTAATCGAATAACAATTTACGAGGAATCCCAAATATTTGTCATTCGAGAAAATCGTTACTAAATCCAGGCTCTTCATATCATTTATATTATTTTTGTGTCGTCCACAAAAGAAAGAGATATGATTCAATTTGGCGTTTTTTTCCATTTTTCGAGCTAATCATACATCTTTTAGATTTTCTGAACAAAAAGCTTAGTGAGTTCACTCTCAACAAAATAGCAGAGGTTGCCTCCTTCTAATGTATGCAGTCCTTCGATTATTTATTCCGTCAAAAGATAATACAACCCTTCTTATATTTAACTTCAGTATGGTAGCGCTGGATGAAACCAGATTATCGAGGGCTTTGATTATGGTCTCTAGGACTTGGCATAAATAGCTAAACAAAACAGTTCTTTGTTTTGTACTCCAGTCAGACGGCAGTCAAATACTTCTTGTTCCAACGCACCTACAGCATCCTTTTCCTGTTAATTAGATATTGCTCAGCACATCTCCAAATCCCCTTTTGCTCTGGCTGATGAGGATTAAGCTTTGTTTACCACAATAATTCTTTGAAATAGTTTCAAACATGTTGATTCTAGTATGTCATTGTTCGGCTGATCTTTAACATATTAGTATCGCTGTCTTTTAGTATAATCTTCGTTTATCCCCATCGCTAGGTTTGAGTGAAAATGCTGCACCAATATTCATTTCATAGGAAAGTGTGACAATGACCATCAAGAATATTTTCATATCTATCACAGGGTAGGACTTGAAAATCATCGAACCAAATAACTCAGTTTCAATTCTTCACTGATTTTTCCATTCTTTGAATGAATGGATTATTTCTATTATATATAGATTAGCTGTGTGGTAAGTAACTTGCCTCCCAACCACATGGTTTCGGGTTCAGTCCCACTGCGTGGGACCTTGGGCAAGTGTCTTCTACTATAGCCTCGGGCCGACCAAAGCCTTGTGAGCGGATTTGGTAGACGGAAACTGAAAGAAGCCCGTCGTACATATATATATATATATATATATATATATATATGTGTTTGTGCGTCTGTATTTGTCCCCCCGTCAATGCTTGACAACCGATGCAGGTGTGTTTAAGCCCCCGTAAACTAGCGGTTCGGCAAAAGAGACCGATAGAATGAGTACTAAGGCTTACAAAGAATAAGTCCTGGGGTCGATTTGCTCGACTAAATCCGGTGCTCCAGCATGGCCGCAGTTAAATGACTGAAGCAAATAAAAGAATAAAAGAATATATATATATATATATATATATATATATATATATATATATATATATATATATATACATACATACATATATATATATATATATATATATATATATATATATATATATACATACATACATACATATATATATATATATATATATATATATATATATATATATATATATATATATAAACTTGTTTTCCCCATTTCCTTATTCCCCTATACAATTTTTGGATCAGATGCAAACTTCTTCTTGTGATGTGTTTTCCAATAATCATATTCGCTGCTAGAACAGTCGACATCTTGATTTCATGTTTTTGATTCTTTTCCTCGAAAACTCGTTGTATCGTAACACTAAATATTTTAGTTCTTTTTAAAATTAAGCTGCAGCTGGTGTGTACTACATTTTATTGTTCACGTTTCGCTATAAATGTTATCGAAGTATTCGTTTCTGCGACGCATCTTGTTCATATTTTCTTCTAGTTTTGCTATCCACCTGATTGACTTACATTCGATAACTTTTTAACATGTACTCTGCAGGAATCTCTGAGGTGTTCTTTCAAAAGAATGCCAGTTGTATACAGAAAATTATTGATTATCTCACAGTTGTTACTGCATGCTTTAACTTTTAACGTGTGAATGGTTGTTTGTCTCGTTTTCCTCATAAAAAGACTTAATATCGCTACTTTAGAGAAATTGAAAAGATTTTCCTAAAGTTGTATTTATTTTCAACAGTCATCTCTATCGGGATTTATACGGAGATTTGTTAGTTTAGGCAGTGACTACGATGATGCCACAATACTGTGCAGTTGTCGATCTATTTTGGTTGTCTTCGGCTCATCCACTCATGTTACTGGAATTGGAATATTTGCTTGATATGTGATTTCCGTTTATAAAATTTGACTGAAATTTCAGGAGTATTTCGTTCTTTAACAGTTTCGAATAACAGACAGAAAGATATTCAACGGCTAATTCATAAAACTGGCATATATCTTGGTTTCAAACGAACGACCAAGTCGTCAGATAACGCTGTTTTGCTCATGTTGTAATGATGTCGGTGTTGTCAATGTTAACATGATGTAAGCTATCAACGAAGGAAAATTCTGCAAGACAAAAAGGAGTTCCCATAATCTTATCGGAAGGACACTGAGCTGTTGTTGAGTCTTGGTTTTGTGGTTGAAGTTATATGTTTTTAGCACCAGGCCAGCTCGAATTGGTCAGGTATATGAACAAAGGCATTCCAGAAAATGTTCTTCCATTTTAAAGATGTTTCTTCGTCAGTTCCAGCAATTTTCTTTTTTTTTTTTTTTACAGATTTCGTAGAAAAAACTTTATAGAATGAAATTCTCCAGTTGCCATAATTACAAAATGTACAAACATATTTTTACTGCAATATATGATTATGTATGCATGTATGTGTGTGTGTGCATACATATACATACATGCGTGCATGAAAATGCCTATGTATGTATGTATGTATATGTGCAGATTTGTACGTTTTGCTTTATGCATGTATTCTTATGCATATAGTTGCATATCTTGACATGCTCGAATATATGTATGTTTGTATGTGTGTATGTATGTATGTATGTATGTATGTATGTATGTGCTTAAGTTTTGATGAGAAAATCATTTGTCAGGGACACTAATTTATTCACAAAGCAAGTTTGAATATTATTGGATAAAATCCATTTCAATTTGGTAAATCAAATTGTGGAAACGCAAAACTCTGGAGCAATTTCTTCATATATTGAATTGCTGACAAATATCACTTGTTCTTGTTCATCTTCTTCCGTACTACATATTGCCTACACAGCTTCCCGCCTCATTTTGTCTTTAATTACCAACCATCTCTAGCGTATGTTATAAATTAATTGATCAACATTCTGAATATTCAGCCTTCTGCTTTCCGCGATTATAAATTATGTTTCACTAAAAAAAAATAGAGTCTCATATGGCGAATGTGATGACGTAAAGAGAAACTGGATGACCGTAATGTTGATGATTGCTGCAATCGTGTTGGGAATATTTATGACGTTGAATAGAAAATAGACAATTAGGATGATAAAGACGACGACGACAGTTTGGACGGTGATGATGATGATGATGATGATGATGAGAGGTTGGGTTCATGAAAAAGAAGAAAACTAAGAGAAGAGGAATATATGAGTGCACTTACAATATACGTCCTACTGCGTGGCACTTTGGGCAGTCATTGTGAGTGGGTTTGTTAGATTGAAGTAAAAAGAAGCTAGTCGTGTATATTATATGTAGTTGGAATTTACAAAAAACAAAAGACGAGGACAGGTGTGTAAACAACAAACAGTTGTATTCGTTTAATGCTCGGGAAGGTGAGAAACTCTTTTACGTTTCGAGCCGACGCTCTTCAACAGAAAGCAACACGAGGAAATAAACTGAGTCAGAGAATACAAAAAAGAAAGCTTTAGTAGCTAGCACTCAATCATGACATGCATTCATAATCATACATGCATCTGTGTGTGTATGTGTGTATGTGTGTGTGTGTGTGGATGTATGTATGTATGTATGTATGCATGCGCGTGTGGGTGTGTCTGTTGAGAAATCTACAATTACTCTATCCAGATTCAGGCTTATACCTGTAATTATTGGAGAACTGAGATATATATCACAGTGCCTAAATAACAATGCTGAGAAATTAGAATGGAGAAAGCTAATTCAAAGACTACAGATCCAATCCATCACTGGAACTGTAAAAATCTGTAAAACGTTCCAGAAGTTTATCATTTAAATATGTATGCGCATGTCTAGATATGCAACTATATGCATGAGAAAAAGCATACATAAAACATACTTACATACATACACACACACACACACACATACATATATATATATATATATATATATATATATATATATATATATATATATATATATATATATATATATAAACAATTGCAGCGTGGAAGGTGTTTATAAGCCATTTAAAATAACACACAAAATCCGTTAGATTCATTTCAACATTTAAATTTAATTTGTCAAAATATTTTCGTCGCTTTGAGACCGCAACCTGTTCACTGACAAAATTCTGTGCTGCACACGATCTCAGATCAGGTCACTTGCTATGCAAGTGCATCTCCGTAATATATATACTCATATACACGCTACATACATGTTTATGTGTTTCTGTGGGGGTGGATGTTAAGCAAACGAAATGAACTTAAGCCAACCCACGACGCATAATTACGTAATTTAATAAATAAATAATTTGATATTTATAAGAAGTACAAACTGTAATGATCAAAACAATTAAATATTATAATTACACAATTATTCATCTTGTTTTTCTGTTGGTTCAAAGTACTAAGTTTAAGTCTGTGAAACAAACACACACTCCCTCTCTCTCTCTCTCTCTCTCTCTCTCTCTCACACACACACACACACACACACACACACACACACACACACACACACACACACACACATATACATGTATATATGTACGTATATATGCATGTATATATATATGTATATGTATCAAGAAAAAAGAGGTTGAAAGTGATGTTGCGACAAGGAGAATCTGCTTTGCACTTATTAACAAATCTTTTCTGATAACATATTCAGAAAATTGTTTAATAAAAGTAGAATTGTATATGGTTAAAGCTATATAGTATTATAAGTATATTATCCTTTAAGTGTTACTCGGAGTAGATACATTACAGAAGGAGGAAGTCCATCCGCAGTACCACTGATGCGGCATAGAGGGCCTCAAAATGGCTGTGGATCAAAAGAGGAGAGCCGTGGGGTAGCTAGCTGGCAATCTGAACACAAGCCGAGGTCTGATCAGCCCCAGCTTGGTCACCTGGATGAGGATGTATGATGTCGAAAGACCCGAAACACCCGATGGTACCAGGCACATCACTGAAGGTGTATCCAGATGCATCAGTCATTGATGTATGTACACAGCATAAGTGTTAGTCGGAGTAGATACATTATAACTGCCAACTAAACCAGTGATTTCTGGGGTTATAGTTATTTGCTTCCTAACTACTTTGACGTCAGAAGAGTTAACATCAAGCGCGACTGCTCCAGTAATATTTCCTCGTTAATATATAAAGGAAAATATGCTACAATCTTGTCGTGGTATGTTTGGAAGGTGAAAGATAGGACTGCTGATAATTTTAAATAATTTTAACTTTAAATTTACAGTTGTAGATTATAATAAGGCTTCGTAAAGAGATCTCGGATGAGAATCGGAAAACCGATTATAGCAACGACTCCATCTAAGAATATCTGAAGAAGGAATTTTATTCCGAAATATTATTCTTTACAAACAGTACAAAATGCTTCAAGCGAATTATATATGTATATATATACATATACATATATAATAAAAAATAACAACTAATTACTCAATAATGTATTCACCCTTGTTTACAACTTCTTCCCAACGTTTCTTTTCTCTTGAATGGCCATGTTGAGTCGTTCCATCTGTTGAACATAGACTTCCGCGTTGACCGTTTGGTTCCGTTCAAGCAATTCGTAATGGATAATCCCTTCCCAGTCCCACCATACGCACAACATCGCTTTACGTGGATGAAGATCTTGTTTCACGCGCGGTATCGCTTGTTTACAGGGGCTAAGCCATTCCTTACATAGCTTCATATTGATGTACATGCACCATTTTCCATTACCAGTGACGATTCGGTAAAGAAATCGTTGCTTGTGTCCATGAGTTGAGCGGTAACGAGCAAGCAAACCAGCGGAGATTGTGGCCCGTTGATTTTTGTTGTTGTCACTTAAAGTATGCAGAACCCATGTTCCATACTTCTGAACCTTTCCCATTGAGATGCTTCTCTATAGCAGTGTGGGGGCATTCCATTTTCTCTGCCAGTTTCCTTGTTGTTTAACGATAATTTTCGTGCAAAAGTTGGTTTAATCGCTCTTCATCGAACTCAACTGAACGGCCAGAACGAGGTGCGGCCTTAGAGCCTTGATTAAAAGCAAAAACAAGGAGGTGTCGAAAATGCTCGTTTTTCTTACGAAAAATAGAATTCTCGAAAATAATAGATTTCAAAATTTAAAAACGCAATAAATTCCAAAATTTAAAATAACGATGGGAACTTAGTTGCCAACCCAATATATATAAATGTATGGTAAATAAACAAACGACATAACGTATACTGAGTGTAAAAACGAACGGGAGACAAGCAGAAGGTCCGTAATTCTTTATCAGTTATTGACCAATCGGTGATATTCAGTTTCACACTTTTAACGATAAGACTGAGCGCTTCCCAATTGGCAGTGACAGCAGAAAAAGTTTTCTTGCGGAGAATTAGAGACGAAAACAAACAAAACAAAACAAGCAAAACGAGACAGAGTGTGATTTAGGACGGTGGACAAGGACGAAGGGTCGAACAAAATAGGGCCTTGGAGCCCAAGGAGACGAGAATAGTGGGTAACGCTTAGAAAATGTCTTGAAGGATGGAGAACGGAGACATGCATGTAGTTATATTTGTTGACTGACTGCGTTTGAAGCCTTCAACATCATTTACATAGATTTCCCCCATCGGATTCCCTGTCTACGACGGGGACATTGTGGGTAACAACGTGCCAGTCTTTTCATATATTTCCAGTAAATAACCCAAATCTCCCATACAACTAAAGCAAAACACAAACATTGTAGACCTTCAACTTTATCGCAATTAAAGTTCCATGTCAAGACCACAAACGTATGTGCAATTTTCCAAATACATCACTGCCTAAACACATCAAGTCATCCATACCTTGCAATTTCTGCAGGTTGGTACTTTACGACTGCCATTTGGGGGGGGGGCTGACTTTTAGATCCAATCCACTACATGTTGCCGAGAAGGAGTCCCTAAGACGCTGCATGCTACTGTGGCGGCAACCAGCAGGATCACTGTCATTAGCCAACAGTCATTTGCACATTAGTGATGAAATAACAGCTTCGTTTGGGCAAAAACCATCCTACTCGTTGTTCGATATCTGACGTACACCTCATGTAAGCAACCCTCAAAGGTCTTCAAGAAAACCATAGCAAAAGAACAATGCGAATACAGTTGGCGCTTGTATATTCCTTTGCTTAGCAGCATTTTCAACCAAAAATTCGAACAGCGAACTTAGTGCACACATTCATTAATGCTTTTGTTTCATCAAGAAATCGTCTCAGGACAAACACGAGTCTGTTACGACTTCCAACTTTCTTCAGAAATCTTCATAACACATTTTTGTTCAAAATACCGAAAGCTTTAGATCAAGAAAGACTTGGAACAAGTCCGTCTTCTCCTCAATGCGTTTTTCTTGCAATTGCCCAAAAGAGAAGACCATAACCGGTTTCTCCCTACTCGTTTCTGTGACAATATTTACATATGTATATATTTAACATCATCTGGTTAATAACTTCATAACGTGCGCTTCAAAAGCCCCTCTAAGGTTATCGGCTACCTTATGCCATCATACAGCAGGAATACTTCTTTTACTGGATATACATGTGGAAATCCGTTAGTGTACGTAGAATTCATATAAAAGAAATTTAAACAAGATGGAACGAACGGGCTTTAATCACAAATCACAACAATTGTTTTTGTGCATTAGTAACAGTGAGTTTTCAATATTATACATCTTATATAATGTTATATGAATATGATCCAGCAGTAGTTGTGTTCATACACGTCTTCAGGTGAGTGACTTTCAGGGGACACTCAGCAGCTAATAGCTGTTACAGAAACATGAGTTGTGATTTGTGATTAAAGCCAGTTCATTCGATCTTCCTGTTATACATTTCTATATTTACTTTCTT
>NC_142932.1:125996890-126006890 GCF_046866305.1 Octopus bimaculoides | reverse complement strand
GAAAGAGCGCGGTTAGTTTTTGAAGAGTTTGCTATTATTGGGCTCAACGAGAAATAAGCGAAGATGAAAAGAAAAGAACTGGAGAATGAAAACGCCTGAACAATTATAATGTTCGATAGGATATAGGTGTGAAGCCATTAACAGTTATTTTTATTAACGGCATTAATTATGAATACAACATGACGACAGATGGTGCGACAGCTAGCATTAAATGTGCGTGAGTGTGCGTGCATGCGTGCGTGCGTGTGTGTGTCCGCGTGTGATGTATGTATGCGTGTTCATTATGTGTATACGCCTACATGTAAGCAAGTACAGCATATACATATATATATATATATATATATATATATATATATATATATATATATATATATATATATATATATATATATATACAAAATTAAGGGATCAGCAACAGGTTGCTTCACCACATACCGAAGTTCAGAAATAGCAGCTAAAAATGCTGAAACTCCAACAGATAGCTGCTATTTCTGAACTTCGGTATGTGGTGAAGCAACTTGTTGCTGATCCCTTAATTTTGTTTATAAATGTATAAGAACTTTTAAATAAGTTCCACACCGATAATGGTGCTTACATACCGAAGGGCTTGGTAAAAATTATTAATTATTAATTTATTAATAAATTGATGATCCTTTACCCTTTTAATTGTAATAATTATATATATATATATATATACAGTATGTATATATATATATATATATATATATATATACAGTATGTATATATGCACAATAAAGGATGTGCTGATTTATCCATGCTACTCTTATGCTCTTATGAGGTGTACGTATGTATTGCATCGATAGTGTGACATCAAATTGCTCCAGAAGTGACCGAAAAACAGCGATATGGATTTCGTCGTTAATGCGGCTTATCAATGTCACGTACTCATGTCACCTTCGAAAAGAAAACGTAACAGCTTGTCTGAAGGATAGATAGATAGATAGATAGATAGATAGATAGATAGATAGATAGATAGATAGATAGATAGATAGATAGACAGGCGCGTAATTACCTATATATGTATTACTTTTAGGAAATATTAATATGTTATGTTCAAATAACTGATACTTGCCGCCGCACGATCTTCCATTCTTATTCTCACAAAAATAAAATACTTAACTCTGAACCAGCAAGCGCCAAATCCAACTAAAATTAGGTCTTAAATGAAGATAATTGGTTGAGTTGAATATCACACAAATGACTCCCAATATCTTGTTTTCAATATCAGTACAGTACGACTGATATTCTAATCCTTTCGCTTAAGAGTACGATTTTGTACCGGTCCTGATCATATCGAAAGAACAAATATTTTGTAAAATATAACCTTTAGCTGGTTAATAATGAAGATTAATACCAAAAATAATGATCTTGGTATTTCCTAACTAACCTTTTCCTTCTTGTAATTTTTTTTTCTCCTTGAATGTCTTTGTATTATGTGAGAGTTAAAATAATTTATCTCATCGTTAGAACGAAGAATAATTTCTCTTCCGACAGTTATTTACAACTCTTTAAGCATTCAGTTTAAATCCAGCTGAGTTGTCTTGTCATTTCATCGTTTTGGAGTTCGATTAAATAATATTAAACGTCAGCTGCAGTCAATTCTAATCTACCATCTCATGCTTTATGAGGCCTTCTGCCAAACTTAGGAAACATTAATTATGTTACTATTAACTTAATTAAATGAATGGAGTATTAAAAAGCTGACTAAAAATAATTATGTAGGTGAGGAAAAATAATTAAATATCTTTTTACTCTTTAATTAGGAGCAGTATGCTGTCTCCATTACTCTTATTTTTCAGAGACCCCGGGTCTTCTTGGATGAAGGAATAACATTTTGTTCAAAGCAGAAATGTAGCTTGGATCTTTGTTACAGAACGAACATTCCTAAAGGAACCCAACGACAATGAGATTGTTTTAACTCCTTTCACACCCGCCTCAACCCACCGGAGACCTCAGTTCTATAAATACGAACTTCATATTCTAAAGCAGTTGTTCCCAACCTCGGGTCCGCGGACTGCTGCTGGTCCGCAAAGGTAATACTAGGGATCCGTGAACTAAATTCAGAATTTCATATATATATATATATATATATATATATATATATATATATATAAAGTAACAACCAAGAAAAGGAATTCCTTCAAGGGGGTATGTAAAACATCCATTTCTCAGGTACATCAGTTGAATATCCATAAATATGGGTATAATGCAAATTAAAAGCAATAAATTAAATAGAGAGATGCAACTGACAATCCAATAATTCATTTATATTATGATATAACATAATATACAGGGTTTCAAATATTCGATATCATTTCAGATGTTAATATCACAGAAACTACAGGTTTAATGTTGAGTAACATAAGATTTATTCCTCCAAATTTGAATGAGAAATTCAAAGGTACGTGGATTCCATGAACGATTTCACAAATGTTCAATATTTGCACCGCCTGATACACGGCACATGTCAAGACGGTAGTCCAGCTCCTCCCAAACACGCTGCAGCATGTCTTGGGTAAGATTCTCCAGTTATGGTGGTGATTCTCTGCTTAGGTTATTCTAGGTTTACAAGAAAAAGGGGTCATAGGCCAGGCCCTTCACATAGTCCGATGTTTGTGCTTTCGCTTGTCATCGGCCGTTATGGCATGAACGAGCGGCAAGTTGTAGGGTTTCATCAGCAAGTGTTTCCACAGGACGCGCCAAACTATCGTTGGAGGAATCTTGGTTTCCAGACTTGTCCTTATGGACTTCTTGGGGCTTCACATGAGTTTTTGGCGAACCCGCTCGACCGTCTCTTCTGATGTTAGTGTTCATCCAGATCCTTTTGTCCTACACAGAGAGCCTTCCTCTTTGAATTTTATGGGCCATGTCCAAATCTACATTGCTGTTGGTGACTTTTTAGAGAACTCTCTCACAAATGCATGCTGCACAGTCTTGTTCAATTGTGTTCGAGAATACTTCAACACACAAAACGCCTTTTCTCTTCCAGTGAATGTCATTTCTATACCAGAAAAGATAAACATAACTAACATTAAAAACATGCTGTTAAAATTTGAGCAAGAACTGGCAAAGTTATTAAATTGCGAAATTATGTCAAATCTTTCGAAACACCCTGTACTATGAATATAATATAATATTAAATAATGTAATATAATATTAATATAACATAATATAACATAACAAATCACTAAAAACCCAAAAGAGCCAATACATTATTTGATTTATAAACAAGTCAATTCACTTATATAAGTCTCTTCAGAGCTATGATTTAAAGAGCTATGACAAAATTCCGTATGAAAGGACGGCTGGATTTTTTTACGATCCAGCCGTCTTTTCTCACAGAATTTCGTCTATCTTTAAAGCATAGTTCTGATAAGACTTATATAAGTGAATTGACTTGTTTATAAATCAAATAATGTATATAAGTCGAAACAAATTGTTGGCTACTTTGGTTTTTTAGTGATTTGTTATGGTATCTTATATTATATTATATTCATAGTATATTATGTTATACTAAAATATAAATAAATTATTGGATTGTCAATTGTATCCCTCTATTTAATTTATTATATATATATATATATATATATATATATATATATATATATATATATATACGGTTAAGTATATTGAAAGGGGTCCGTGGGAAAACTCATTTAAATAAAAGGGTTGGGAACCACAAATGGGAACCACAAATGGGAACCACAAATGGGAACCACTGTGAAAATGGTTGAGAACCATTGTTCTAAAGTAATCTAAGGTAAAACCTTTCGTCAAAATTTTTTGCTAATTTATGTTCCAAATACTAGAATAATTAGAACGGAATTTTTCTACTAAATTCTTATTATTTTCAAAATTCATTGAATCGAAAGCAATGTATATACTTCAGTAGAATTGTGGTAACAAAAGATTTAGAAGGGTTGACAGAAGGAGTCAGCAATGCAAATCTTAGAAAGCAAAGATTCACAGTAAATACCAGAAGGCACCTTGTCTGCTAATCTCATTGCAAAAATAAGAAAACCGAAAATAATTTAATTCAGTCAATTAATGAGATATTTCAATTCCGGCAGCAGGGGAGACAAATTTGGATATGTTCCTTTCTTATCGTGTCTTACTGTGAGTCTTTTTCATCTCATAAGAGCATCTAATATCGTGTATTAGCATAGAAACCTTGTTAGTATTTAATGAATATCAGTATGTAAGAGAATGTCATACAACACGTCATCAGCCTGTATTATTTACTGAAGATAATTAATGTAGAGGCAGAAATGGTCTACGTGCACCTAAGCGAGAGATATTTGGAAACAAAACCTTGTTAGAATGATGTTGATCTCTGTACTGCTTTGTTTGTTTCTGTGCATGAAATCTTCATCGTGCAACCAGTTTTTCATCCATCACCATTCCGTCTTCCTCTCTGGTATAATAGCCATTGTATTCATTCATTTTTAAGACAGAATTATATATTCAATTGAAAATTTAAAAAAAGAAAATTTTTTTCTTTAACCAAATAAATCATTCCACTATGTGAATGATTGAAACTTTTGTTCTATGGTGATTCTGGCAATGGAAAACAAACACTGCGTGAGTTTTAATCACAAAGGAACATTGTATAAAAATAGAAACCCATCTACCAATTCTTCCAAATAACCTTAACAAAACAATCACATTGAACATATTTGAATACCGTAACAAATGTTTTTTGTTTGCTTTTTGTTTTAAAAAAAAAATAGAAACAGAAATAAGAAAAATATAATTTTAAAGCATCATATTCATCTGTTCTTAAGTTTATACATTCAAAACTATATATGTAATCTTTGTAGCAGAAATTAAAATACATAAAAACATTATTGTCATTGACGATATTGCTTCAAGAATTCAGATATTTGTAATCATATATATTTTCATAGTGCAATACATTCTTTGTAAAGTAATTCAATTATAAAACAAGTATTTTTCGAGAATAGTATTTCTTCATTTGTTCCAGGCTTTGCTCTTTGTCCACTTAACCCTAACCCGAACCCCCATTCCTTTTCTTGCTTTACAAATACAAACTCATGCACTTCATAGCCTTTCATATCCATCATATGAACCGACGTTTCTTCGATTTCCTTACCGACAACAAATGCGCAAACAGGATCAAGTTACCCGTCATCATCCGATCTATTCTCGCTCAGATCGCACTGCTATACGCCGTAGTCACATAACCCTCTTTAGCACTATTCTCTCGATTCCTGACAGGGGTTGCCACTTCATCGCATTCACATGCATGGTAGATGATGAGTTCCTGATACGTACAGTCACCTAGGAATTCCATCGGCATAACTGAGGGTTTGCCTCCACAACAAGCTACGAATTTTCCATTTTGGACAGTTTCATAGACTTCAATTAGCGTCGTTCTCACTAGACCAATAACTTGGAGCAATTAAATTCTTTGGAGCCGTTTGTTTACAGATGTGGCATTGTTATTATACCGGCCGATATAGCCAGAGTGTTAGTGTTTGGGAATGCTGGTCTCTGGTGAGAAGAATATCTTTCTCAACTTTGCAGCCATCAGTTCTGCTAGAAACTTCCCAGAGCTGGGAAAGTAAAGTTAGCCTCTCCCAGCCTCACCTATTTTCCTGCAATTCTTCCGACTTCTGCAAAATTTATCCACAAAATAATAACTCGCACTTCCTGAAAATAATGTACAGGTGGACCAACGAAAGCCTTGTAAGGGAACAAGGTAGAGGGAAACTGTGTGTTTGTATGTGTGTGTATACAGGCACAGGCGTGGCTGTGTGGTAAGAAGCTTGTTTCCTAAAGACATGGTTCCGGGTTCAGTCCCAACTGCGTGGCACCTTGAGTAAAGTGTCTTCTACTATAGCCTCGGGCCGACCAAAGCCTTGTGAGTGGATTTGGTAGACGGAAACTGAAAGAAGCCCGTCGTATATATATGTATGTATGTGTGTGTGTGTGTGTGTGTGTATTGGTGTGTTTGCCCCACCACCACCACCACCACCACCACCACCACCACCACCACCACCACCACCACCACCACCACTTGACAACCGATATGCGTGTGTTACGTCCCCGTAACTTAGCGATTCGGCAAAAATGAGCGATAGAATAAGTACTAGGCTTACAAAGAATAAGTCGAAGGGTCGATTTCTTCGACTAAAAGGCGGGGCTCCAGCATGACCACAGTCAAAATAACTGAAA
Organism: Octopus bimaculoides; assembly: GCF_046866305.1. NCBI lineage: Eukaryota > Metazoa > Mollusca > Cephalopoda > Octopoda > Octopodidae > Octopus > Octopus bimaculoides. Next base: position 126,000,671 of record NC_142932.1, on the reverse strand, counting down.
AACAGTGAAAGAACAAAAGAACAAACCTAATACTCTGCCACACCCCACCGTCTCCGCTTGTTGCCGTCACACCGAACCCACCTCTTGCCACCGCCACTAACTCAAGACCCCTCCAGTCGTTTCCCATCCAACTTATATCACTTAGATTAATCATGCTTTACTCGTCTTAATCCCTATTCTTTCGTTCGTTCTCCTTTTTCACTATAGATGTAAAATCTTCGTATACTATCGTCCTACTACGATTAGTACCTTTTAGCACTCAGATATGTTTTTGTTCGCCGCACCATACTTGAACCTAACATTTCCACCCTTTTCCGCCTCGTTCAGCTGGTCCTTACATAAAACTGTTTTGATGATTTCTTCCAATAATTAAGTGAATTATCCATGGTTCCATATGAAAATTAGACCAAATTATTACATGGCCGCTTTGAGGTTTAGCAGTTTGATGGTCCAGTACTTTAATGTTTGCATCGACGCTACCTCAATTACCATAAACTTTTCACATCTTCCATCATTAATTCATCCTCCACATTTCGATTCCCCTTCACCATTGGCTTTCTACACATCTCCACCGGTCTATGTCTGTTTACTACAAAACCACGGATTCTAACTTCCACACTGAGTTTTCTTTCTCGTAATCTCAATCACGACCAATTTGCCTTTCCGTTCTAATAATTCCTCCGTCTTCGCCGCCTCTGCAGAAAAGCTTCATTGCCCAACATTCGAAGCAAATGTGACATTTTCTACTCCTACAACTGTATGGGTTGGCACATGGAATTCTTAAAGATTTGTGGCTGAGGAAATACGAGTGGGAAAAAGAAACAGCGAATGAGCAAGAATAAGAAAGATATGGCAGGGTGTTGAATATCACAATGGAAATGGTAAACAACAAATGGTGAAACGCTGCGTTTGAGAGGAATTGTCCAACCCCTGCTAACAATGGAAAGGTAAATGTAAAATTAATATATATACTCTTTCTTCTTTCACTTGTTTCAGTCATTTGACTGCGGCCATACTGGAGCACCGCCTTTAGTCGAAGAAATCGACCCCACAACTTATTCTTTGTAAGCCTAGTACTTATTTCATTGGTTTCTTTTGTCGGACCGCTAAGTTACGTGGACGTAAACACACCAGCATCGGTTGTCAAGCGATGTTGGGGGGACAAACACAGACACCAAACATATACACACACATAATTTTCCGTCTACCAAATCCACTCATGTGATTGGTAAGCAAGCTATTTACCACACAGCCACTCCTGCACCTATATATATATATATATATATATATATATATATATATATATATATATATATATATATATATGTGTGTGTGTGTGTGTGTAAGTATATATTTATCTAAATCTTGTACGGCTCTATACTTTCTTTTTATCAGCCCTTTCACACTTATTCGTTCATTCCACGCTTCATTCTTTCGTTCCCCCTCTCTCACATTTCCCTGCCTTCTCTTCCTGCTCACTTTCCCTCCTTTTTTCATTTCACTGTGTCCCTGTCATTTTTTCTCGCCCCTCATTAATTCTTCTGTCTCTCTTCCTCTACCTCTCTCTCTTCTCTCCCCCACATGACCGGTGTTCGGTCAAGCCTGATCTTTCTTTCTTGGTTCGGCCGTCGTCCGTGCAACATCTATATTCCTCCCTGTGCCTGTGAAATCTTGTATCCCTGTAGTAAAACTTTATTTCCACACACGCCAGCTCAATTTAATTCGTCCTTAGTCGAAAGACACCTGTTGTTATGCCCTGTTATTTGTATTTGTGTAACGTTCTCCGTTTTTCTTTCCGTCCTTGTTTTTGTATACATTCGCTGATTTCTTCCAAGGAATCTAATGCTCTTAGCTTAGTTTTTCCTTGGGGCTGGCCACATTGGAGCAATCTTGAGTATAACCAGCCGAAATTGCAAAGATGATCTAGACCTCGACAAAGGAAAGAAAATTCTAAATAACCCGTCCTTATTTTCTTTGTATCGTCTATCTAGATGTTTTGTTGTCCCTTTTTGTATCACCTAACTGCCTGGATGTTTTGCGTTCTTGTCCCATTTTGTATTACACACACACACACACACACACAAACACACACACACACACACACACACACACACATATATATATATATATATATATATATATATATATATATATATATATATATATATATATATATATAGGGGACTAATGCTCTTATCTTAGACTTCTTGGGGGCAACCAGATCGAACCATCTCAAGTGTAACTGCCCGAAATGGTCGTGACCTCTAGGACTTGACTGATGAACGAAAGCCAAGAATGACCCATCTTTTTTTGTCTGTCCTTCTAATTGCTGTTTCTGTTGTCCGCCTTTGTATCGTCTATCTGTCCAAATGTTTTAATGCCCTCGATTGCGTTTTTGTTCCGTATGTATGTATGTATAAAATATATTTGTATGGTATATAGATGTATGTAATATATATTTATATAAGCACTTATCTTTTCACTGTGTGTGAGGGGATTAGAAAATTTAATTTGAAATCAAGGAGTACGGAATGGATAGAAAGAGTGCACACATATAACTTGTTTTTATCTGTGAAGATGTTCTAACAATTTCTAGTTAAACATACTGATGATAATCGTACTGTACATCATTATCAGTGCAATCTCATGTTTTTTTAGCCTATAAATATGTTAATTAGATATATTACGAAGAGAGACTCCTTACATTAAAATTAAAGACGAAGATAATTACAGACTGGAGGAAATTTATAGAATATCTTTTTCTTTCAATTGTGGTCGTATGCTTAGGAATTGAGAGGGAGAGAGAGAGAGAGGGAAAGAGAAGAGAGAGAGAGAGGGAAAGAGAAGAGAGAGAGAGGGAAAGAGAAGAGAGAGAGAAACGTTATAGTTTTTACGTAGAGTAGTAACAGTTCCTGTACAGTCCTCACCCCCATATACATACATACATACATACATACATACATACATACATTTTGCTTCCGTAACGAAGCGCTCTTCCACTCGACATCTTTCTCTTCCCAGAGACACTCTTTTCCCTTATCCTCCGATAATTTCGTGTTAAGGTCTGTTTCCTCTTGAATTTCTCATTTTGTTCCTCTCCCTCTCCTCGCATTCGTCACTCCACCTCACCTCCACCCCACCTTCCAGTTTTGATTATGTTGTTTCTTGCTACAAAATTTTATCACTTCACCCTATTACATTAATTACTTTTACATCGCTCCTTTCCCAAACTACCTCTCACCCCGCCTCTTATGCTTATTACACTGCTCTTCTCCCCTCTCTCTCCTTCTTCTCACCTCCACCACTCTTCATTTCACTTTTATCTCTCCCTTTTCTAATTCGAATTTCTACAACCGTTCTATTGGCATTGATGTTCTTTCTCACGAACTACAAATTTACGATTCGTTGGGTTATAAACTTCTCCAGGCAAATCAATTCACAGTAATTTAATTGTTCCTTCCACGAACAATCATATATTCCTAAACTTATTTCTCTTGTGTTATATATGTATATTCTTCGTAGCTGAAATATATATGTCGAAAATATTGTGATATACCTGATATATTCATGAGCTCAGATATTTCGACTGGTATATATATATATCTATATACACATGTATGCATATATATATATATGTATATATATACATACATATACATATATATATATATATATACAGATCCCAGCAATGCCATCGCGCTTCAGGACCAGTTACTGCAACAGCTTGGGATTCAGGGGCCCACAGCTTTTTAATATTCTCCCAAAGAGCCTGAGGAATCTG
>NC_142932.1:125989390-125994390 GCF_046866305.1 Octopus bimaculoides | reverse complement strand
TTCTATTTCGTTGAGCAACCAGAATATAATAGTAAGTATATTAAAGTCTTTATAAGTCAATACTGTGTCCTACCTATGTTAGCAGTGCAATTAAATCAATCATAAAATTGCTTAAGCAAATTTTCCAATGCTTTGGGGATTTTTTTTTTCTTGCGCAGTGTCCAATGCTTCAGTCCATTCATCCTCGTTTTTTACCCAAAAATTATTGAGGCGCAGGAGTGGCTGTGTGATAAGTAGCTTGCTTACCAACCACATGATTCCGGGTTCAGTCCCATTGCGTGGCATCTTGGGCAACTATCTTCTACTATAGCCTCGGACCTACCAAAGTCTTGTGAGTGGATTTGGTAGACGAAAACTGAAAGAAGCCTGTCGTATATATATATATATATATATATATATATATATATATATATATATATATATATATATATATATATGTATATATATATATATATATATATATATATATATATATATATATATATATATATATATATATATATATGTTTGTGTGTTGGTGCTTGTCCCCCAACATCGCGTGACAACCGATGCTGGTGTATTTATGTTCCCCCGTAACTTAGCAGTTCGTCAAAAAGACTGAAGATAGAATAATTACTAGGCTTACAAAGAATAAGTCCTGGGGTCGATTTGTTCGTCTAAAGGCGGTGCTCCAGCATGACCGTAGTCAAATGACTGAAACGAATAAAAGAATAAAAGATGAAAAGAATTCTTTCCAAGACCGTGAGTATATTGTCGCCAGAAATCGTATTCCCGGTCACTTATTTCATCGATCTTGACACCTTTCGCTATTTAAACACAGAATGTAACTAAATGCCACTTGGAAATTCTTGTCTGTCAATGTTTTTTCTCTCAATTTTTTTTCTACCACACCACTGACCATCACACAGCAATGATAGTAATGATTATGGCTTCAAATTTAGGCACAAGGCCAGCTATTTTAAGGGGAGGGGCAAGTCAATAACGTCTACTCCATTGCATGATTGATATTTTGTTTCATTGATTAGGAAATGATGAAAAATCGAGTTGGCCTCGGATGGATTTAAACTCAGAAAGTCGTAATCTGGAAAAAAATACCGCAAAGCATTTTACCCTACGCTCCAACAGATTAGTTATTCAACCGCCCTAACAATGACGATATTAATGGTAAAAATGCGGCGTAGAAGAAAGGAAGGAAACAATTATAGAAGGAAGCAATAAATATGTAAATAAATACATAATAAATAAGTAAATAAATGCATAAACGTCGATAAACAATCTGAACTGATATATCATAAAGCAAGGAAAGGAAGTGGCCGACAATTAATGGAGACTAGACAAGCGTATCTTTTAAAATTGTCTCCAAAAGATTATATCATCTTTCCCGAAAGGATGTAAAGAACAGATAATGGTAAACCAGACAATTATCGAGAACAACAAAAAGAGACTTTAGATATTATACAACAAGAACATCCTGGTGTAGGATTAAAATGTCGCCCAGTTTAACATCATCGTATGTTACGGAGGCGCCTTTAGAGGTATCCATTCTACTGGAAGCACTTGGGTCACATCAAAGCCTGCGGTTTTTTTTTTTTATATAGGACCGGCAAATATTGATTTCAAATTTTGGTACAAGGCAAAATGCCAGCAATTTCGGTGGAGTGGGTTAATCCATTACATCGACCTGTACACACAACTGGTACTTATTTTATCGACCCCCGAAAGGATAAAAAGCAAGGTCGACCTCGGCAGAATGTGAACTTAGAACGTGAAGACTGACGAAATGCTGCTAAGCATTTTGCTTGACGTGCTAGCGATTCTGCCAGCTCGCCGTCTTCAAGACGATGATAATATTAACATGAGCTGTGAACTTTTGGGGCCCTCACAATACTGCACGGTTTGAAGTTTACGCTTTTAGAATCCGGAAGCAGGAAATATCTCCAAAGTATCTACTCAACAAACAGCTCAAACGGAACGCTTAAACCATTAAGATCCAACTGCAAAGATTCATTATGTCACTTTTATGTAGGGGACACAACAGATGTAATCAGCTGCTTCCCCAAAATATCATTGAGTTATGACCTCCTGATGTTGATACTAAAATAATACGCACTGAGATTCACAGAAAACCGCTTTCTTTTATTCTTTTAATGGTTGCAACTGTAGGACTGCGGCCATGCTGGAACACTGCCTTAATTCATTTTCTACTAGTTTTTTTTTTGTTTTGTTTCTTTTGCTTTGTGAATGGAAGTTGGTGTTTGATTGAGTTCGTAGCAGCTGATTGTCCCTGAGTGTATCCATGAATGGTTGACAGGGCTATTTGCTCTGAGATAAATGTGAACAACATTCCCGTTATTGAATACATATAGATATCAACACAAAGGATATCGATGTAATATTCCCGCCGAATCTTCTAGATCTGATAAAATTATTTTTTGATAGAAAAACAGAAATATGTAAAGTCATAAAGGTTAACTTCTCTGCAGATGTGAAAAACTTGGAAAATCAGAAAACTGGAAACTATTTATGGATAACTGGAAACTATTTATGGATAACTACTGCAAAGGCATCAGCTTTTCTATCTTGGTTATAGATTCACATTATCACCTGACCACGTGATCGGCCAGACTATAGGACATTCTTTTTTATATACAGTAATACCTCGACTACCGCGGGTGTTACGTTCCAAACACCCCGTGATTGGTGAAAATCTGCGAAGTAGAAACAGTACTGTACTGGATATTTTTTTCATTATTTTTATAATTTGTGTATATTATTTTATTATAAATGCAAAACGACACCACGGAGGAATCGACGTAAGCTTAAATAATAAACCGCGATAAGTGAACCGCGATATGGGCGAGGGATTACTGTATCGTGGGTCGCAATGTACTTTGCATCCTTTTTAGCTTTCGAATGGTGTCACCCTGCTGACTACGCAACATTCAGGGGCAACAATCCCCTTGATCGGAAAAGCAGTCCGTCACAGGGTAACCCATTTACAGCTGATCGAACTGGAACAAATGAAGTGCTTTGCTAAAGAACACGATACGCAGCCGATCTGGAAATCGAAACCACGATCATGAATCGAAACCTAACCATTAGGCCTCGCACCTTCCCAATTATTGATGCACTTGGTTATGTTAATAAATATCTACTCGACAAACTAGAAAAAAAAACTGGTTAAATGTACTTTACTGATGCAATATATAAGTTGAACAGTAAAAATATGTAAAACTACCCTAATTATCAATATGTAACAATTATTGATCTTATTGTCCCAAATCTAGCCATGGAGCTTTTGGCTCTTTGTCTAGAAATAAGTTCGGAAGAATTGATAAATAAAAATGAAGCCATACAGATATATATATATATATATATATATATATATATATATATATATATATATATATATATATATATATATATATATATATATATATAAAACAAATAATAAATGTTTTAAAAGAAGCTGGGCAGCTAATTGTACTTAGCAACACATTAAGTAGGCGGAACAGTAAAATGTGCAAGGCGTTTTTAAAATTCAGCATGTAACTATTTATTGTTCTTGTCATCGCTTGGCCAGCGCCAGGTTTTTCTACTTTCCTCACAAACGAGCTTCTTTTGTGAATTCATATAATTTCAAACGAAAAATAATATAGATGCATGGCGCGAAGGGCGGCATAGCTATCCTATGAATTTTTGATGAATATTCCCTCCAATATCAAGGCCACAACTGTTAACCTTGTTATGTTCAGTAAGTCTTTATTCTTACAGGCGCAGGCTTGGCTGTGAGGTCAAAGGCTTCGTTCTCAACCACAAGCTTTCGAGTTCAGTCACACTGCATGGCACCTTGGTTGGGCCGACCAAAGCCTTGTGTGTAGATTTGGTAGACGGGTGCGGAAAGAAGCTCGAAGAATATATGTGCGTGTGTGCGTGCGTGTGTGCGTGCGTGTGTGCGTGTGTGCGTGTGTGTGTGCGTGTATGCGTGTATGCATGTGTGCGTGTGTGCGTGCGTGTGCGTGTCTGCGTGTGTGTGTGTGCATGTATGCGTGTGTATGCGTGTGTGTGTCTGCGTGTGCGTGTGCGTGTATGTGCGTGTTTGCGTGTGTGTGCGTGTGTGCATGTATGCGTGTGTGTGCGTGTGTGTATGTGTGTGCATGTACGTATGTGTGTGTGCGTGTGTGTGTGTGGGTGTGTGTGTGGGTGTGTGTGTGTGTGTGTGACCACCGCTTCACAACAACCAATTTTGGTGTGTTTACTCCCCCGTAACGTAGCAGTTCGGCAACAGTGACGATAGAATAAGTACCAGGTGTTAAAAGATAAAATGAGCTCTGGGGTCGATTCGTACGATGAAAAATTCTTCAAGGCGATGCCCCAGCATGGCTGCAGTCTACCGATTGAACCAAGGAAAAGATAAATGATTCTTATCGAATAACTGATCACTCGTATTGAGTGATCATTCGTATTGAGTGATCATTCGTATTGAGTGATCATGAAGAAAAGATCATTTCTTCAACGTCATAATGATAGCCATTTCACATTTGAATTCGCTGCACAAAAAAAAAAAAAAATTCAATGCCCACAGAAGTTTCAACAACATCGATGAAAGGCAAACAAAACCACATCAAAACCACAATTTGGTAGTTTTAAAAGGACTGGAATTATGATGTCAAAATAAGTTACGTAAATGGTACAAACTAGTGAAAAAATATCCCTTTGTAGACAATATCAATAAAATGAAAATATAAAATATAATGGCACCAACTTCATCCTAAATTTATTATTTCACAGTAAAACAATTGTCGCAACAACAAACTTTTGAACATAAGAGAAAAGGTGATGGAGTGTAATTTTATTCCCCAAACTAAAAAAAAAACAGTTCACAGATAAAATTGTCCACAAATTCATAGAAATAGAACGCAAGTGTCTGAAGCAATTAAAACATCTTGTGTGGTAAGAGAATTCAGCCAGTGGTAGTCGTTAGGCCAGTTTGAAGTAAG
>NC_142932.1:125966890-125981890 GCF_046866305.1 Octopus bimaculoides | reverse complement strand
ATATATATATATATATATATATATATATATTATCATATATTATTATTTAAAACTGTTTTATTCGGCTCCGTGCGACTTTCGCCAAAACTTAAAATAATACATGTAATTCCTATTAAATGTGTTGAGTGCTTTTTTTCTGTTTTTTTTTTCGTCTACTCACTCGTACATATATATACACATATATATATACGCAACTGGTCCTGTTAGCTTCGCAACTATTCTCCTGAAGTCATGTAAGCAGGTTTTACCGAAACTACAGATACTTTTCCAAAGATTCCTTGCAAGTGGTAAACTTCCAAAAAAGCTGAAAGAAGACATTATATGCCCTATCCACAAAGGTGGAAGCAGAGCAGAGGCCAAACACTACAGGCCAATCTCTCTGACTTCACATATCAGTAAAGTCATGGAGAGAAACATCAGAAAGAAGTTGATAATGTTCCGAGAAGAAAATGACCGACTGAACAATACACAGCATGGCTTCCGTCCAGGAAGAAGCTGCCTCACACACCTCCTACAGCACTATGACTGGGTTTTGAAACAGCTGCTTGATCATTCAGATGTCAGTGTGATATACCTTGACTTTGCAAAGGCATTTGATTATGGGAGATAATTGCACGATAGGTCATAAGTACGAAACCTTGGCATTGCTGGTAAACAGGGAGAGTGGTCGCATGACTTCCTTAAAGACAGACGTCAGGTAGTTGTAGCCAATGACGCCCTTTCTGAGGAAACGGAAATCCGATGTGGCGTCCCCCAGGGAACTGTTCTAGGGTCATTACTGTTCATAATACCCTTCTTAGACATGTCCACAGTCATTCGGAAAGCCACTATCACTAGTTATGCCGATGATACAAAATTATCACAGGCAATAAAAAGCCAAGATGACGTCGTAAGCTTACAGCGGGACTCTGAATTCGAAGTATTAGTGGCCCGAAATAGACAACATGCAGTTTAATGCCGGGAAAATGACAAGCACTGCACTATCAACACACGAATGCGCTACAGTCTGCAAATACAGGACACGAATGCATTACAGTCCCAGGATCACATGCAGTGAAAGACTTAGGGATCAGTATGTGCTATGACGCATCATTTTATGTGTACATTACCAAGGTGGCAGCACAGCGCAAACAATTAGCAGGATGGATACTGAGGTCCTTCAAGACAAGAGACCAAGAAACTATGTTGCCACTGTGAAGATATTTGTTCTCAGCCTCCTGGAGTATTATCCCCAGTTGTGGTTACCACATAGTGCCAAACTAATAGCGGAGCTTGAAGCAGTCCAAGGCTAAAAGATTGAAGCAGTGCAGCAGATGAGCCCCAGGGATAGGCTGAGAAAACTGCAACTTTACTCCCAGGAGCGAAGGCGTGAAATATATACAATAATCTACATATGGAAAATTCATGAAGGGCTAGTACTTAATTTTGGTGTTATACAAACGTCAGAACTGGCTGCATTGGTACCATTGGTTGCCAAAGGTACCATCCACGCCATATAAACTAGTTAGTGCAATATCCTGGGGTACAAAGACCCACAGCTCTTCCATTGCCTGCCACAAAACTTGAGAAATCTGCATAAGGTGGAAGTAGATGTCTTCAAGAAAGAACTAGACATCCTCCAATCCACAATACCGGATGAATCAACAGCCCGACATGAGGTGCAGACGAGGGTAGTGGAATCAAACTCCCTTATACACCAAATAGGCCAGTAGCTGGGACAAACACACATACAAGTGTGGTTATGTGAAACACACAAGTCTGAGTAAATCACAAAGACAACGGTACTCCAGTATGACCGCAGCCGCATGGCCTAAAGAAGTAAACGAATAAAAGAAGGTATACTTATACATATAATGAATAAATCACATATCCTTATTATTTTGAAGCCTGGTACTTATTCTATCGTTTTTTTTTTTGCCGAACCGCTAAGTTACAGGAACGTAAACACATCAACTGCGGGGGTGGAGGACAAACACAGACACAAAGACACAAAGACACACACACATACATACACACATACACACACACATACACACACATACATGCATACATACAAACAGACAGACAGACATACAGATAGACATACAGACAGACGTATATATATATATATATATATATATATATATATATATATATATATATATATATACATAAAACACAAAATGGGACGAGAACGCAAAACATCCAGACAGGTGATACAAAAGAGGGACAACAAAACATCCAGAAAGACGATACAAAGAAAATAAGGATGGGTCATCCGGAGTCTTCTTTCCTCAGTCGAGTTCCATATTATCTTTCCAATTTCGGCTGGTTATACTCGAGGTTGCTCCATTCTGGTCAGCCCTAAGGAAAAACTAAGCTAAGAGCATTAGATTCCTTGGAAGAAAGCAGCGAATTTATTACGAGAACAAGGACGGAAAAAAAACGGAGAAGGTTCGTGTATGTATGTGTGCATGTGTGTGTGTGTGTGTGTGTGTGTGTGTGTGCGTGTGTGTGTGTGTGTGTGTGTGTGTGTGTGTGTGTGTGTGTGTGTGTGTGTGTGTGTGTGTGTGTGTGTGTGTGTGTGTGACTGAAGAATTTGTTTTGTTGGACCTGATAGCATGTAGATTAAAATTCATTAAAGAGACGCTTCCGTTTCACACGTCCATTGCTACTCGTCAAAAGAAAAACAATTTTAGCAAATATAGGATAAAGAAGGCATTAAAAAGTGTCAGACGCCATAACACTTTTAGGCAGCTTTCCAAAAATATGTCCCAATTTCTTTCTCTAATTATTATATTAGGTCAGCATAAACTAATTGGACTAATCAACCAATACTGATTCAATGAGTGAAGTATCACACACTCAATCATTTCTTATAATTTAACTAATTAGTTTCCTTGGATAATTAGTTTCTGAACAACTAGTTTTGTCTGGATACTCTTGGCTTTAGAAGAGACGTAACTGTACGATAAAGTGAACATTTCAAAAACAATATTAATCTAATCCAGCAATAAAACCAGACAAACAAATCGTGTTTTTGTGTGTTACCCTTTGTCAAGAGTTGGGCTACAGAGTTTTTCTCGGCTTCTCAACAGGCGTCGCTATGTGGTAAGAAGCTTGCTTCCGGTGAACAGAGGTGGATGTGGGCTAGCTGTGCTCCGTCCAATTAATGAAAACAAAGAACATTTGAAGAACTCGCCAGGGTAAGTCGGTTTTGTTGCTCAGCTGAGCAATAATTTGTTGTGTATTTTTCTTTTTCAGCAGGTTTTTGTTCAGCATTGCGACATTTTCGCTTGCCTTTGGCGGGTTTTTTGTGTTTGTTCGTTTACGAACAAAATTGTATGTTCATTCTCTGTGGTAGGCGGGTTCGTTCCTGCCATAGAGTGAAAATTTTTGCTTGGCTTTTTAGCCAGGAAAACAAAAAAAAAAGACTTTGTGTTCACATTTGTGAACGAATTGTACAGTGAAAATATTTGTTAGCAATTTTTGCTGAAAAATTTTGTGAACGAATTTGTGTTTGCTGCTTGTGGTTCGAGTGTTCGATTCATCACAAGAGTACAAATATTTGGTTTGGCAATTTTTTGCCGAAAACGCAGAGGAGTACCTTGAATCGGAGTACCTTTTGAAAGAAGCTCGGATTACCTAGTGGCTGGAATTTTTTTCCGTATTTGAACTGTTGTTTTTCTCCCTTTTCTGTCTATCTTTTTATTTGAATCTGTTTTTTTTTCTTTCTTCGCTTTCGTTTTTTTTTTTTTTACTCTATTCATTCATTTGTGATCTTTTCGAACTTTATGGAAAAAAAAGTGAACAGTGAAGCCACTCTCTTGGAGTGGGATGTTATACCGCCCAAGCAGTGGGTGAGAGAGACGGAGAAGAGGACAGTGGTCTTGCGGACGTATTCGAGGTCCCGCAATGCCATTGCCCTCTTCAACAAAGAAACGATAGAGAAGGAGCTGGCGGCTTGTCTGCCAGCGAAGAACTTTTTTGTCTCAAGGGGAGTCAAATTTGCAACGGTGAGGTTGCTGTTTGACTCCCCCGAAGAGGCTGGCACTGCACCCAGCCACAGGGGGAGCAATTTTGTTTCCTCCCCACTTATTGTGGAAAAAAAATTGAGAGCCTGGGTATGCGGACTTCCCCCAGGTACCGAAGCTGGATGGATCACAGAGGCCATCCGGTGGGGCTTGGGAGAGAGTGGACCCAGGCTACTAAATGTAGACGTGGCTCCCGCAGTTGACTGGGAAGGGTCAAAGGCAACTTTGACCCTATGGACCCCGGTAGCTGTGGGAGATATTGTATTTCCGGACTTCCTAAAGATGACTGGCTGCAGGTATCCGGTGATACTTGAGGTTCGGCAACCTAGATGTCACCGGTGTCTGGAGCCTGGCCATTTGAAGAAGGGTTGCCGCCGGGACACTAAAGTGTCCCAGGAACGGGCACCCGTTGGAGAAAGTAGTCCTGCTCGGCAGGAAGGAAAAAATGAGGAGGTGGTAGCCCCAACAGATAGAGGTAGAAAGAGGAAGGCGGGCATTAATAATAGCCCGCCGAAACCTCAAAGAGATGTATAGGTGGAAGAGGGATTGAGTCCCACTGGTAAACCAGAGGACTCCTCCTCTCCCACCGGAAAAAAGAAAAAGAAAAGAAAGAAAAAAGTGCAAACGAATGTTGAACCACAGCCGGTGGGAATTGTGCCGCCGCCTGTGGAAATGTCTTTCCCTTCTCCGGAGGAAGAAGAAACGTTAGTCTTCTTCTTTAGAGAGGGGGAGGTAGAAAATGAATTAGAAAAGAGTCTTAGGGGAGAGGCCATGGCCTGCATACAGGATCCCGAGTGGCCTCCGCAGATAGCTGTAGAGGTCACAACGTGGGACGTAGCAAAGAAATTTTTTGACCTCAAAGAAATATTCTTCACGGCGCCGGGCAATGCCGACACGCCACTCGAGGAGTGCCTAGAGAGGGCATGGGCGTTAGTGAAAAGAAGTTGTAGATATGGGGAGGCTAAAAGCCCCAGTGAATTATATGAACATTTATAAGTGGCTTGTTGCCTCATATAAAGAGGAAGAACATTTGTGTTAATAATTTGTTTTACAAATTTGACCGACATGTATTGAACAAAGTTTTAGAGAGGTTATCAGTCGGCGGGCGCTGGTGCCTCTCCCATTTTCATTCTTTCTTGTGTATTCATCTCCATTCATTAATGTCCGCGTCCAGCCCGTAGCTTCTTCGTTTGTCTGTCTTTGTTTGTCCCCTCTATGTAACGCCGTATGGCGAATTTTTATGAAATAAAGAAGCTTGCTTCCCAACCACATGGTTCCTGGTTCAGTCTGACTGCATGGCGCCTTGGGCAAGTGTTTTCTATCATAGCCTAGGGCCGACCAAAGCTTTGAGTATGTCTTAGAATCTGTATTTGTCCCCCACCACTGCTTGACAACCAGTGTTGGCGTGTTTACGTCCCCGTAACTTAGCGGTTTGGCAAAACAGATTGATAGAATTGGTACCAGGCTTTTAAGCCCCAGTATGATCGCACTCTAATCACTGAAACAAGTAAAAGAATAAAGAACGATAAAAAGCATGCAGCTTAGAAGGAAAGACATTCATCAACGCCATATTGAATTACACAGTTTTCTATTTTAAACGCATAATTGCAATTAACGCGTAATTAATCATACAGAACCAAGAAAACAATGAGCTCTTCCCTGCACATAATACACCCAGATTTCTCATTTTTTTTTTTTTTTCATTATCCCTTCCTGGAACATTGGTAGTTATTTCTAAACGTGGCATTTTTTTTTCATTCTATATAAACTCAAAGAGATCTATCTGTCTTCCCATAATCCTTTCTTCCGGTCGATCATCCCCGTCGCCCCTCTGTATGACTCATTTATTACATTTAGAGCAGCTTACTACTTTATTCAATTCTAGGAAAAGCACCTACCGACCTCACATCTGTGGCTTTTGTCTTATTTTTTATTTTGCAATAAAATATCGCAAGTAACACGCACGAATAAAGCAAAAGGAAGCGTCCTTTAGACGAAATTCGGATCGTTGAGCACCTTCGTTATACGGCTATTTAAACATGCTCAGTAGAAAATAACTGTATAATCTGGAGATACATTAATCGAAGTTGCACTGGATACAGGCCACATTTTATGCAATCAACTGATGATTCAATATATTGGAAGAGCTTCAGAATTGTTAATACAAATAATCAATTTATCGAACTTTCAAATAGCTCAGTCTTTTATGCAGGACAAGCGCCAATGTCTTACCTAAAATTGTCGCCAACATTTATAATTCAGATTGGAGAGATTTATAAAGCTGCTGCATATCAAGCTTTTTACTTACGACTTTGAAAACTTCTGCTTCACTCACCAGAACTTCAAATATATTTCAGATCTGATTCGTAGGGAAAAACCAGGACATGGAAAACGAATTTCAGTGTCGACTGAATTTTATAAGCCAATTTCGAAATTTTAGCCGTTCAGGGAACCCAGGAAACCTCATAAATATTTCACAAATATTATGCTAATTATGGCCAATATCACAGAACATTGTACCCCTACTCAAGTTTTACCATCACCCTTAAAGCATTTGACAAAGTGTCTATGAAAAACCCCTTATAAATGAAACAATACAGGACAATAATGCTATCGTAGTTTTAACTTCTCATCAAAGCGCCACCTGACGACATACACCATCTGACGACATGCACCATCTGACGACATACACCACGTTTGTAGAATTGAATCATGACAAAGACTTCAGATTGTAATTAATATAAATTCCTTATTTACATTATTTACATTTGACGGATATTTGTCCTCATCTTGTTTGTTGTTAACATAACGTTTCGGTTGATATACCCTCCAGCCTTCATCAGGTGTCTTGGGGAAATTTCGAACCTGGGTTCCCATTCCTAAGGTATTTTTCCATTGTTATTATTATTAACCACTACGCTACAGGCAGATGGCGTAGTGGTTAAGAGCGCGGGCTACTAACTCCAAGATTCCGAGTTCGATTCCTGGCAGTGACCTGAATAATAATAATAATAATAATAACAACAGCAACATCGAAAAAATACCTTAGGAATGAGAACCCAGGTACAAAATGTTCCCAAGATACCTGATGAAGGCTGGAGGGTATATCAGCTGAAACGTTGTGTTAACAACAAACAAGATGAGGACAAATATCCCTCAAATGTAAATAATGTAAATAATGTATCAGCTGTCATGTGGTGCAGGGTGGGAACAACCACAGACTCAAAGACACACACACACACACACACACACCCATAAATATAAATAAATGATGCTGGTGCTATGAAAAATCACTGGTGCTGGTGTCACAACTTTTAAATCTGCAATGTTTGCTTGTCTAAAGTTTTTGATATTCATTTATCACCTAAAATATTGATGCTGCTGCTTATCATATTTCTTTAATTTCATTTAACAATCCAGTCGTTCATAATTCCAAGCTCTATGGAATGCATTTATCTTAGAGAGATCTTTCAAAGCCAAGTAAAACAAAACCAGACTTCCACAATTTACTTGACCTCCAGCATGATATTCTGAAATGTGATGCATTAAATCTAGAGACTTATCATGAGAGTGTTGAATAATATTGTCATTCGAGGAAATAAATCTGTACAAAACCTGTGTGCGTCTGAAGTGTCATTTCATTCTACCAATCAAAATAATGAGAGAGTGCTGTGATTGTGGCCTGAAGTATTCTGGAAATATGATGATCGGTGGTCTGTAAACCAACTACTGTAGAACATTTCTGTGGTTGACACTCGGCTGCCCAATTCCTAACATTCCCGCTTCAGTCAGATTGGCTGCTTTTATTTATAAATAATTAATTCGTAAAAATGTTTAGATATGACGTTTCCTGTACTTAGTTTCTATCGTTCGACATTCATCTGAATTATAAATGGACACGGAAGAAGTAAAGCTTGACAGCTTACAAATAAATTACATAGACTGGCGTCATTCTATGCTTTCTTTGCAAACATTTCTCTAGAATAAGCTACGTTCTACGGTGCCAGTAAGCAATGGCCAAGTCAATACTTAAAGATTCACAAATGAAAAACGCTGTAAGCACTCTCCCTTCTTTCCTGGTCCCAAGAATAATATTAAATACCTCACAATATTTTCCCTAATCCCTACGCCTAACTGTTCTGCGATTAATTCTGATATCAACGCACTATCAGTAATCAAATCCACCTCTATGTTTTCTGTGGTTTTCTTCAGATGGATCACCGAGATATTCTACATACCAAAATTAGAACACTCTCTCTCCTCTGTCTCACGAAGATTATGTTCAAAAATTCATTTTGTTTTCACCCTCAACATACACTCCCGAACTCGGGGTCTTGGGGTTAGTAACCACTACACCATATGCCCGTGGCGTAGTGGTTAATGATAATACCATCGGGAAAATACCTTAGGAATGAGAACCCAGGTTCGAAATTCCCTCAGGATACCTGATGAAGGCTGGAGAGTATATCAACCGAAACATTGTGTTAACAACAAACAACACTATCAGTTCAACATACACTCCTTGTTTGTGTGTGTGTGTGTGTGTGGGCAGGGAGCCATCTCTGACAACTTTCTTTTAAGCACTAGAAACCATTAGAAACCAGTAGAGAACGCTTGCTGATTGCGCATTATATTTTTTTTTACCAGCGACGACAGTCACAATATATTTTCTGTTTTCTTTTTTTTTTTTTTTTGATAGCTAAGCAAGTTGTTTTTTTTTTTTATTTCATCTTCCGACTCTCTTAAACATCACCGTTGCAGGCTAATTATCAACAGAGCTAAATTATTCAGCTCTATTTTTAGATTGGCAAGAATTACAACGTTTGTTTCCACATTACTGAAACTGCGTTGGGATGCAACGAAGTATTAGTTATGCCTGAAAGAGTATTTAGTTAGACGGAGCTGGTTGGACAATGCTACAAATATCATCAGTCCATAAGATGTCGTTATAGATGATTCTAGAATGCGCATTGACTGGTATAATTGTTGTCCACAGCTAATAATAATCATTACTGAAGGTGGAGAGTCATTAAAGATCGAAGTAACTGAGAGTTTTCCTTACAGAAATGTCAGAAATCGTCACGTAATTACTGCTTCCATGTTAAGTATAATTTACTTCTAATTAGTAATTATTCTTAATACTTTTAATGTAGTAAGGCGGCAAGCTGACAGAACCGTTAGCACGCCGGACAAAATGCTTAGCTGCATTTCGTCCGTCTTCACGTTCTGACTTCGAATTCCACCGAAGTCGACTTTACCTTTCATTCTTTCAGTGGTCAGTAAAATATATACCTGTTATACACTGGGGTCTATATAATCGACTTATCCCCACCCCCGGACTTGTCTTTATGCCAAAATTTTCAGTCAATATTTCTTATATAGCAATGTGCGGCTCTCCTTTTTTAGATGTGTTTTATTCAAAAGACTTAATTATTGGGGTATTGCTTAAATAGGTTTATTAATAGGGTTACTATTGGGGTAGAAGTTGATAATTTGAAAATGTACGTTGAGCTACACGTTGAGTAACTGAACGGATCTTTTATTCAAACAAGTTAGAAACCATCGAGTCATTTCCTCACAGACGGCTGACGCGCATGCTCTTATTTCTTCCACACTCTCACACACTCTCCCTCTCTCTCTTCCTCTCGTTCTCTCCCGATTTTTCTTTCTCCCCCCCCCCCCTCTACCTCTCTCTCTCTCGGCTTATGCTTAAACTGGCTCTCCGTCGGTTTCGACGACTCGTGTTCCAGTTGGTCCGATCAACGGAACAGTTTGCTCGTGAAATTAACGTGCAAGTGGCTGAGTACTCCACAGACACGCGTATCCTTAGTGTAGTCTTCAGTGAGATTCAGCGTGACACAGAAGGTGACAAGACCGGTCCCCTTTGAATTACAGGTACCATTTATTTTCGTCAGCCGAGTGGACTGGGGGAACACGAAATGAAGTGTCTTGCTCAAGGAAACAATACGTCTGCAGGAATCGAATTCACGACCTTACGATCGTGAAGCGCATACCCTAACCCCTAAGCCACGCGCGTTCACCAGCTTCTGCTACGGTCAGTTGAGTCCCATCAACAACTCAGTCCATCCCGATACACTTGTCTCTCCCCTTTTCTTTATCCCCATATTCCCTGCCTTCCGAACAATGTGCCCTAAGATTTCATTTTGCCAGCGAAGGAATGAGTTCAAATCTTCTGGGCGCTGCGCCTCTGCCTAAATATGTCGTTTAAAATATTCTGTATATGTACGAGTCGTGTTTGTTATTCCCTTACAACAGTTAAATAAAGTTATCAATACACGATTGGGTGCCATTTAGTTGAATGTTTGTAAGAGCTACAGTTCTGTAGAAGTAGTATGTTTATAATTCTTTCTATTTGAGAGGTAGGACACGGCTTTGATTAAACATTTTGCAGAATCACAAACGTCCATTAAGCTAGACGAATTCTACTTAAATATGATAGAATTTCTATTATCAAATAATCACGAGAAAGGCTACAAAGTGAAAATCCACTGTGACATGCAAATACCTCATCGATTTTACTCTACTTGCTACAGGTATTTCACAACGAATTATAGCAAAGCTTTTTGCGTAACATTGATAAAAATATTATAGACATCAGAGTCTGTGAAAAAAAAAAATTGAATCAAGACTTTTATTGAATTAGGACTTTACGAGGCTTTTCATTGTTTAGAATGTCGTAAAGGTTGCGTGATAAAGAAAGTTGGATTCAATACTTAATGAAATATATGAATTTTATTTTAGAGCTTTGTTTTAATAGAAGTGTTTTAGCTGAGTTTTTTGTTTTTTTTCCAGTTCGAGATGGATTATATCAGCAGGTATGAAATAATATAGCCACAGATAGGAAAAATATACATACTACACAGAACTAAACGTAGACTGGACTAAGGAAAATTGTTACGATAACTTGAATATTACTAAATAATATAAGGCTTGCAGGAAACAATATGAAGCAATACAAAACCCGAAGCTTATAGTTAACAATCAGCCTTGATCATGCAATCATCTTAAGTTTTACTTTCAAGTATTCGATTTTGCTATGAGGCTTTTCTTAATCTCGATTAGAAACACTAAAACCCTTTTCTGCACAAAACAAGTAACTTAATTATTTAGTCACGATTCACTCTCTGCTTTGTATTTTAACACGAAACTTAATCTTCGAATCAAAGAGCTTGAACATCATCACTCGATTTACTGGGAATGGCAACAAAATCTCTCTCAATTCACGTCTATACAGTCTCAAAAAAGGTAAGACAACTTTAGATATTGTGATTCTACAGACTCTAAAAAGTAGGAGACAGTCATGAGTGGAGTGGCGTTGATAACATGTATACTCGGTAATCTAAATCAATAAACCAAATTATCCTCAAAACACACCGATATCATCATAGAAAGGAAGGCCACCTTTGGTAATATTGATGTTCGTCCAACGGGTGTTTATTCGAGATTCGAGCAAGCTAGATGTAATATTATTGACTTTTTTCTTTACATAATGTCGTGCTGTTTAAGTGGTCGAATGCCAACTTGCTATGTTTATTCTTATCTATAACGCAGAACTGTATCCATTTGTCTGGACTTGGGTATATAAGGTTTTGTAGAGTGAGCTAAAAGAAAATAATAAAATGAACAGCAGCTACACAAAGCCAAATGTATGTTTAATTTGTTAATTTATACCCTAAACCCCTGCGTGATGAACTTCTGTGAAGAGAAGAGATTCTCGTGCAAGATTAGCGCCACTTTGTCCTCTCTACCTTTCTATCACGTCATCAGTCAACTAAATATTGGTTGGTTTCCAGTATTAACGAACCTTTCTACATAATCTCTTGGCTTCTAACTAATTTTCTCAAGGTCACTACTTAACACATTCGTAGGACGTGTTGAAAGCTCCACCGAAGTCAGCCACAAACTGCAAGATCTCGGCTCATCCATACTTAGTAAAAATAACTACCGTTTGTGCTTGGACGTTGTTATCCTTTCCAACTCGGTCACAGCAGCCCCGACTATCAACTTTTACTAACCGAACACATTGCATCCTCTCACAGCCTTCACTGCTTTAAGCTTGCAGCTCCAGATAGTCCTGAGCTATTAACTACTATAATGGGCAACACCTTCTTCCAGTTTGAAGGGTCCATTTACAAACAACTCTCTCGATTGTTGATGGGGTCAAGCTCGTGAGGCCTATTTGCTGTTACGTACGTGGGCACTCAGCTGCTGTAACACCTGTACGTTTTTTATGCTAGTTATTTGGATGACATCCTCATATTAGCAACATTTTGCCAGGAAGCTGATAATATATACAATATGTTCAACAATAATGATGAAGATATAAAATTCCAAGTGCAGCACGCTGATAACCCTGGTTCCTTACCATTGCTTGATGTTAAGCTCAGACTCAGACTCGAACTCGCGACGAACGGATCCATATTTCCACTAACTTTGAGAACAAGTGGCATGCAAGGGCCTGCTTCTATATTATAATTCATCCCTGCCAATTAGAGCTAAGATGGCCTACATTAGAAATTAAATTCATAGAATTCACAGTAAATGTAGAGAGGCATGAAGCAAAACACCGACACCATATAATTCGTCAATGGTGCCGCATATATGAAGAGATTACCGTTTATAATTCTGCGTGATACTACTCACTAAGGGTCTATCGTGAGCGACTCTATCCATTCCTAAGGTGTCAGCAATCATCTCTGATGTCGAACGGGCAAATGAAGAACAAAAGCCCACACGCTCTAATTAGTTACATCAGAGCTTTTTCAAAAGCTACTGGCCTGGTCTTTCCCCAGTAGTCTTTCGTTTAAGTTTTTCGTTCAAGTGTGCAACATAAGAATCATCCTCTTCCCCTTCAGTCCAATAAATTATTTCATTCTTTGTGAGTTTGGTTCAATGTAACCATTAGCTTTCCGTTTACGATTCGAAGAGCTTTGAATCTCATTTCTTTGGTTTGTAGAGGGATTCACACCGAATGTCTGTCTCAATTCTTTTAAAACCACTCACATTTCTTCTACTCTCATTTTTTTCTTTTCGGAGCCGTTCCCGACGGTTTGCAATTTATGTCCAGCCTCAATTTGCTCCTGATCGCAGCAAAACAAAAGCGCATACTTCAGCTTCCTGGTCGCTGGTATCTGAGATACGGGTGAGATGTGACATTTTGGTCATCCTCGGAGCTGCGCTGCAACCGGTGGTGGTATAATCCCTTTATAAATAACCGTGCTCCTCATCGAAATGGATTGACAATTAAACTCATGACGTCATGTGACGTAACATGACATCACACACTATAAATACACCATAAACTGATAAAACAACGGTTCGGTAATTGTGTGAAACTTACAAAACACATTCTGTCGCCGATAACTGTGTAGACCATAATTGGGAGGTAATTAAATTACAAATCAACCCTTTAGAAATTAAAAATGAAAAAGACAAAAATAATAAAAATTAAACTTTCTAAAAGAGACACAATACAAACAGGAATATAATGTGGAAATATAAATCAAGTTTGGATATTTACACAACGAGGCAGAAAAGCCGTCATACAACAAAGGAGAAATAAAAGAAAAATGGAAGAGAAAGAAATTGTTGCACGCAAACATCACTAAAGTAAGCACTGCCTAAGAGGAATCCAGAGAAGAAGGAGAAATGGATGGTTGATGAAATCGTATGGGAAATTTAAGAAAGAAACACTTGAATGGCTGGATATAGCGCCCTAAGTAAAATGATCTGTTTTTGGACGTAGAAAAACAAAACCGGACAGCAAAATAATCAATGCCGTGAAATTGAAAAACTTAATAACCAGAAGAAATCCAAAGTAATGTTTGATAAAATAAAGATCACAGACGACAAATAGATGAGTAAAGAAAGGTTGGTGGGGGCATTAATGTAACATTAAAGAGTGAATGGAAACGTACTGGTTGATCACGAATAGATTGCATTTAGATAAGTCTGAATAAATAACGGATCTATAAGATGGTGAGAACATACCAACTATGCCTAATTTCGAAACTGTTAATGGAAACACGATGTTAAAAATATATATATATACAAGGCAATAAAATGAATCAAAAATTTAAAGGAAAGTGAAGCGGATGCAATACCAGTAAACGCATTGAAATCATTCAGATAACGACAATCTCGTTGAAATATGAGAGTCGCGTAATTTGATGAATAAATGTGGACATAAACGAATGGATGAGTAACAATCTGTCTTTGATCAATTACTAAAGAAACCAAAAATCTCAATTCTACCCGGAATTTAGAAATTAAAAACTAAGACCTGTCAAACACAGAATTACATCCAGAATAAACAAAGAAATGAGCTGAGTGCAAATCGTGGAGGAAGGTCTCAGATTAAATACATGACTATTAATTAAGAGTTGTTCGCGTTTTGGATAGAAAGACTTCATTTTGGTTCCTTGCAGCCTGAGTTCAAATCCGGCCAAAGTCAAATTTATACTTCGTTCTTTCGGGGTCAATAAATCGGTATCGCTATTAGACCTGGATCGGTTCTTCTCCCTTTCTTTTTACTCTATCTATCTGTATCTATCTTTCTATCTATCTATCTGCGTTAATCTATCTATTTATCTATCTATCTATCTATCTATCTATCTATCTATTTATCTATCTATCTATCTATCTATCTATCTATCTATCTGTCTGTGTCTATCTATCCTTCTGATGCTCTCTCACCTTCTCTCTCTCTCTCTCTTTCTCTCTCTCTCTATCTCTCTCTCTCTCTCTCTCTCTCTCTCCCTCTCTCTCTCTCTCTCTTTCTCTAGTTTTCTTTCCCCTACAATAAATCGGCTGTGTTCTGGCTTGGAGAGAGATGAGCTCCCAAATTTAAAACGTCCGAGACATATCTTTTGTCACGACGGTGCCTCTTTGACTCAGTCGGAAGTTAAAGGTCCCACCACAACCCTCTGTGGAGGACCTCTAGATACAGACCGTAAATTTTACCGAA
>NC_142932.1:125936890-125961890 GCF_046866305.1 Octopus bimaculoides | reverse complement strand
TGTTGGTGTTGTTGCTTTTGTTGCGTAGCCTCAAATCAGGTCCGATCAAGTATTTCATCCATGACCATCACGTATATTTTCAGACAATTTCTCAAATAACCACATATATACTGTGTCGTTTCATATTCAGTATGGCATGAGGTAATTTGTACGTTATTTCTAGTGCGTCAAACAATCACGTAGAGGCACCCTCGTTTGTTCTTCAAATCAAGATAATAATTCTTTGTAATTTTCGAACAAGGCCAGAAATGTTTCAGTGGTGGGGCAGGAGCAAGTTGATTGTATCAGATCCAGGACTTCAGTAAACCAGAAGAGAGTCCTAGAGTGTTAACAGGATGTAAGTACATCAACAACCTTCGATATTTCGGGCAATACACTCAGAAGAGTAGTAAATGAATACATTTGAGCACGGCTCTAACATTGGTTTCAGATTTTCGTACACGGCCTCCACTTTTGGTGGGAAGGGAGCAAGTCGATAACATCGAACCCAGTACTTATTTTATGGACCCTGAAAATAACTGGTACTTATTTTATCGACCCCGAAAAGATGAAAGGCGAAGTCGACCCCGGAGAAAGCTGAACTGAGGACGTAATGGCGGACGAAATGCCGATAAGCATTTTATATTTTATCCGGCGCGCTAACAATTCTGCCAGCTCACCGCTTTGTGTACACCTCTAATGCTGCAGTATAAACTACACCATATTGATGCTGCTGGGATACAAAATCGATTCTTCGTGTGACCCAAATTACAACTAAATATCACTAGGGATGATCTACAAATGTGGAAGTATATTATATCAGGAATAGTAATATCAATAATGTTAGACATTATAAGCACCAACAGAAATAAAAGGGATCTCTGATATGACTCGGTCTGCGAATCTATTACGTAATCTGTGATCTCATTTACGATTGCAATACAAGCGCCTGCTAATTATTTAATCATTTGCCTTAAATACTTATTAAATTTAATTTGATCCAAAGGTTCAAATTAAATTTGAAATAGGGCACTAGCTATATTGGACAATAATATAATGGTGTATCCTTCTAGGCCAAGTGAGTGGCAAATTTTGTTAGGGCAGCGAAAAGAGATTATGATTTTTGGTATAAGCAGGCACAGGAACAGGGTTTGGTTGAGGAGTATAGTTGAGTCAGCTGACTTCAGTTGTTGCCCAGTTCTGTATTTTATCGACACTGGAAGGATAACAAGAAAAGGCGACAACGGCGAATTCTAGTTCAGAACATAAAGAATCAGAAATAAATATTACAAAATATTTTGTCCGAAACTCTAAAGATTCTGCCAGCTCAACACCGATTGTTGTGAAGAAATCCCAGTATTTGATTTAATGATATGAAATGGAATTGTAATCGGCAATTTGTCCTGTTCGGATGTTCAGTAGTTTTGCGGGAGTAGGGACTTACACCTAAGTTACAACAACACTTAGGCCTGAACTAGCTCAGGATGCAAAATACGTGTTAGGGGACGCAGTTATGGGTCATATAGAAGATGGTCGTATGACGAAGGCATGCAAAAATCGGAGGAGCGCTGGCCTCAAGACATAAGTCATACAGGCTCACCGGCGTGGGATGTCATATGAATTTGTCCCCTTGCCAAGGAGGGGTTTAAATAAGGTAATTTGCCTCGGGAGTACGCTCAGGAATTCAAGAGGAATATGAACAGTAAATAAACCAACTGAAAGCAACTGAATCTATCGTTGTATCTTTCCGCCATGAATTTTCTTAAGAGTGGAGTTCTGTGATCACTAAAGCCAGTGGATGTGACGCATGAAGGAAATCAATAATACAGTCATCTGTAAACTATTGTACAGGGTGTCCACAAAGTCTGGCTACATGGAGTA
This sequence comes from Octopus bimaculoides, assembly GCF_046866305.1. Taxonomy (NCBI): domain Eukaryota; kingdom Metazoa; phylum Mollusca; class Cephalopoda; order Octopoda; family Octopodidae; genus Octopus; species Octopus bimaculoides. Next base: position 125,960,030 of record NC_142932.1, on the reverse strand, counting down.
AATAAAATCATAACATAAACAATTAAATATAAGAAATAATAATTTCTTAAAGAATGTGTTAATCTCCATGTTCCTAGACTTTGTGGACACCCGGTAGAGACTTTCTTTTCTGTCGCATATTTGTGCGTATAATGTCTCAGAAATATGTATTCCAAAATCAATCTGTCATTTGAGAAATCGTGCAAAATTCCTTGTGTTATGCATTCAGTTTAATACTTTTTTCCAATAACTTTGCTTCTCAATACATTTTCCTGAGAAAATAATGTTTTTAATACAAATATATTTAACAACTGTTGTGTATAGCTTAGTCAGCTTCACTTTGTTCGAATAATCCAATAGCATGTAATTAACAGGCCAAAGGTTTTGGATGCGATCCACACATCCAACATAGCGAGTTTTCTGCGTATCTAACTCATTGGGTCGAGGTGGCGGTCAATATTAAGCAGCCACAGGGGTTTCTTGTGAGATGTACAGCTGCGTCGATCTGATTATGCTATCATCCCACCGTAGCCATATTTGTCTTTATTTGATTAATAAGACCACGTGAGTAACCGCAGTAGAGCGGTTACGACTGGATACGACTGGATCTCAACATTCATCTCTCTTCTGGTTTGTCTGAAGGGATACACATCCACGTACGTTGTTGTTGTTGTTTTGTGTTGTCGAACAAATTCCACCGAGGTCTACTTTGCCTTTCATTCTTGCGAGGTCGATAAAATAAGTACCAGTTGAGTACTGGGGTCGATGTAATCGACCTAACAGCTCCTCTCCCATAGTGCAAGCCTTGCACCAACATTTGAAACAATATCACATGCAGCTGCAACAGCAAGAACAACAGTAGATCCCTCCAGAAAAACACAAGCCAAATCTCCCTCATATCCCAATCTACGGTGTTTTTTTTTAATAGCAAGATACATTGTATAATGTAGTCCTAGATACATTATGTCCAATACAAACACAGAGTATTACTGCTAGAATGCTTTTCGTTCTATGTCCCCTTGACGGAGCTTAATCCTGGGCCGATTAAGGATGATGTAGAGAGTGGCTTTGAGTTTAATTAACAAACAGCCGTCAATACACTTCTATGAATAAATTTAATTCGGATCAAATATTTCCTGTCTTCAGATCTACGCCAAAGACATTTTAGCTCATCTTCCTTTATCCGCTTTCTCTGATGGAGTATTGATGTTTGATCAATCTGCTAGAAACAACAACCAAATATTCTTCTAGTTGCTTCTTATATAAAGTCAGTATAGTTTGAAAACTGTAGTGCTAGGTACGTCACATGATGTCACGTGACCGAACAGACTCTCGGGTGTTATTATACATCGCTGGTTACAATGCACTTGGCATCGTTTTAGCTTCCGAAATGAAGCCAACCCGCTGGCTAGGCAAGCAGGCCAACATCCCACCTGATCGGAAGGCCAGACTGTCGTAAGTTTAGCCATTTACATCTGAGTAGAGTGGATTAACGTGCTCAAGAACATAACGCACTGTTCGGCCTGGGAATCGAACACACAATGTCATGACCGTGAGTGCAGCACATCTACTCACTAGGCCACACGTCTTAACCCTAGTTATGTAATCCCTGAAAATACTGAAGGGACGAAATCTTGATCACCTTTCACCATAGGTCTGCTCAGTCAGGTCTGTTCCGGGGGTTAAACAACGAAAACTGCATCAAACTGCATCAAACTGCATCAAACTGCATCAAACTGCATCAAACTGCATCAAACTGCATCATAGGCGCAGGCCTGGTTGCGTGGTAAGAAGCTTGCCCCCTCCCACCAACCACATGGTTCCGGGTTCAGTCCTACTGCGTGGCACCTTAGGTAAGTGACTTCTACTTTAGCCTCGGGCCGACCAAAGCCTTCTGAGTAGATTTGGTAGACGGAAACTGAAAGAAGCCCGTCGTGTATTTATATATATATATGTATGTATGTGTGTATGCATGTATGTATGTATGTATATATGTATATGCTTGTGTGTCTGTCTTTGTTCCCCCGCCATCGCTTGACAACCGATGTCGGTGTGTTTACGTTCCCGTAACTTAGTGGTTCGACAAAAGGAAGGCGGTAGAATAAATACTAGGCTTACAAAGAATAATCCCTGGGGTTCGATTTTTTTTCGACTAACACTCTTGAAGGCGGTGCTGCGGTAGCATGGCCGCAGTTAAATTACTGAAACAAACAAAAGAATAAAAGAATAACAGAATAACAGAATGAAAGAATAAAAGAATAACAGAATAAAAGAATAACTGAATAACAGAATGAAAGAATAAAAGAATAACAGAATAAAAGAATAACTGAATAACAGAATAATAGAATAAAAGAATAAAAGAACATCGACTTAGCTTTGAGGAAGAAGTAAATTTATAGCATGAAGCAAGCAATGACGATTTCGACACTGAAAAATATTTTGAGCTTCGACTGACCCCGCCGCTGCCGCCGCTGCCGCCGCTGCCGCCGCTGCCGCCGCTGCCACCGTCGCCGCCGCTTGTCTACACTTAATAACTAAACTTGTATATTGTATCCATCTCTCAGTCAATATTGCTTCTTCGTGTTAGTAAGGAGATTGCTGTTTGCAATGTTACAATTCTAATAACTTAAATATGCCAAAAACATGGAATGTTATCTTGTTCTATAAATATTGTTAATCATCAATATATTCATCCGAGCCTTTGAAATACGATCGTTATATCCCAAGACCGGTTAATATTGTTAGCGATATTCCATGCATGATGTTCAGTCGACCGATCTATAATATTATCTGTGGATTTACATCTGTTTAACTTCACCTTTGTTTCATGTCATCTATAGAAATTTACCAATTATACATAATACAGACACAGTCGCATAAACACACAAACCCACGCAAACACATTCTCATTCACCTATAAACCATGTGTGTGTTTGTGTGTGTGTGTGAGAGAGACAGACAGACAGACAGACAGAGAGAGAGTGTGTGTGTGTGTGTGTGTGTGTGTGTGTGTGTTCGTTACATATTTGAGGTCAAAATACAATGCACATCTTGGTGTATGCTCACCATCCAAGATTCTGAGTTCGTACCTAAATCCCTATTATTTGAGTAGGCGTAGAGTGCTGAACTGGTACTTATATTATCGACCTCGAAAAGACGAACGGCAAAGTCGACCTCGTCGGAATTTGAACTCAGAGCATAATGACGGACGAACCGCCGCTGAGCATTTTCGCCAGCGTGCTAACGATTTCGCCAGCTCGCTACCTTGTACAAGCAGAATATTAAACGTTCTACTCTTTTCTTATATCTTTCTTATACGGTTTGTGTCGCATGAGGGAAAAAGATTGGCCCTCCGTCGGTTACGACGACGAGTATTCCAGTTGAACCGATCAACGGAACTGCCCGCTCGTGAAATTAATGTGCAAGTGGCTGAGCACTCCAGACTTAACATAGTACTCAGGGATATTCAGCCTAACACAGAATGTGGCAAGGTTGATATACGGGTACCACTCATTATTTACATTATTTACATTTGTCCTCATCTTGTTTGTTGTTAATACAACGTTTCGTCTGATATACCCTCCAGCCTTCATCAGGTGTCTTGGGGAAATTTCGAACCTGGGTTCTCATTCCTAATGCATTTTTCCGATGTTATTCGAAATTTCTCCATGTTCGAAATTTCCTCAAGACACCTGATGAAGGCTGGAAAGTACATCAGCCGAAAGGTTGTGTTAACAACAAGCAAGATGAGGACAAATATCCGTCAAATGTAAATAATGAACATAATTCCTCATCTCTCAAATATAGAACAGGTACCACTCATGTTTGCCAACCGGGTGGACCGGAACAACATGAAATAAAGTGTCTTGCTCAAGGTTACAACGCGCCGCCGGAAATCGAACTCAACACCTGACGATTGTGAATCGAATACGCTAACCACAAGCCTTGTGAGAAAGAAAATCATTATCAAGTTCGCTACTATAAGCCCTATCACCACCACCGTTATCATTCTCGCCATCACCATTATTGAATTCCACATGCTACAAAGAACATTATTTCCAAAATCCATTTCTGTGTATTGTTAGTATGTGCTCGGAAAATTTGGTAAAGGTTCATCGATTCCTCTTGATGCCTAATCGTATTGTTTGCAGGAATAAAAAGAACCGAAGGACCCACCCACCCGCTCCCCACGTCTCCTTTCAGGGATTCAGGTTTGTTTGCAAAGAGCTTTGAACATGTTTTAATGAAATTTAAATACGAACATTACATCAGAAATTAAGACGAAGAAAAGGAAAGAATGATAGAACCTTAATGAGGAGAAGGAAAAGGTTGAAAGAGAGAACTGCCCCAACCGTTGAAAGAATGGAGGTGAGAGGTGCAAGCTTGTATTCATTGCTCGTTACAGAGATTAAAGGAAGGGCTGCTACAACCAATACGGCGACTAGCAATAACCAACAATAACCCCTTCCAGAGTCTCTTTCAGTAACGTCAGAATCGGCGCTGCTGCGAGCGATAATGACATGAACAGAAACACCTCTATGTCTCACATCATGATCAACAGCAACAACGACAAGACTTCATCACTATTACCACCGTTAATATTAACCACCAACAACGACAACATGGAGAACAACAGCAGCTCCATCAAAAACATTGTTGGCACAAATAACACATTCTTCGCAAGAACACGCTCACAAAAGCCGAATGGCAAGAAAAATATGGTCTTTTACCCCAAAACCAACCAAAAAAGTATGAAAAGTTCAAAAACTAAGGTAGACCAAGAGTTGCTTTAAAGATGTATCAAGGACAAGATTCTACAGACGATGAAGCAGAAACGAAAACTGAAAACTTCACCACCACACGAGCTTCGGAGAAATTGACCCTCTTCTCAGAGAACATGTGGAATCGAACATTGAAACTAACAATGCGAAGCGTACCACCAGGATTGAACCTGGGCCAACTGATAACGGCTCTATTGGCGTAAAATATTAATAGCCAGCAATAGGTTAAACCCAACCAGTTCAATACAAACTGATTAAAGATTGATTTCGAAATGAAGTTATTGATAAGATTTGCAGACATGAAAAGGATTTCTGGCCCCATTTATTTTAAGACTGGGATGCAGATGCTCGAGATGCTGAAGGGCCCCAAATGTAACAATCATGGAGATTTGAGAGCTTTTTGTCCGCTGGCGAAGGAGGATATGAAGAAGAAAGAGAAACTTCACTGTCTAGCTTGCTATCATCGTAATTCGTACCGTAATAACAGCGAACACAATCAACCTGACCAGCATTAACAACAACTAGAGTGATGACAACAGAACGGAGAAGTCATATCAGTGTCATCGATGATGAAATCAGCGTCAGACAAGACCAACCATGTACACCACATTACGATTTTCACCAAGAGGAAAAGGAAACAAAGAAAATGGTGTCAACGGAGAATAAAGGTATATATATATATATAAGAAAGAACGAAAATACACACTAAGTATTAAAGTAATGGCTATGTTTTTTTTTAAACAAAGATATATACATACAAATAAATGATTTGATGTGGAATTAAGAAGTATAAAAGTCATTATTATGAGTCAATATAGAAAATCATACCGGTTTCGTCATCGCTGTTCACTGTCTTTCTATATTGTCTCATAAATCACCTTAAATCATATATATTTGTTTTTATAAAACAAGCCATTACTTTTACACCCAGTGTGCATTTTTTTTTTGTTTCTTTTTACTTTTCCTCAATTTATATTACGTGTAGTCTTTTTTTCTTTGAAACCTGTATCTATTATATATATATGCCACTAACCTCCGCTCCGCCAGCGACGAGGTATCAAAGACCAAATAAAATTTTCGAAACGAAAAGGACCACCAATTTCATTCGAAGCGGCCCAATTCTCAGTCGGATCGTTTAACATTTATGTTAGGCTTCTGATTTGCGGTATGCAAATCAGAAGCCTCACATAAATAACAGGACCATAATTCGGAAATACAAGAACGAAATCTGCCAACAGAATTCAAACAACAAAAAAATGGTAAAAAAGAATAACATAAACGTAATAATCAAAACAATAAAGAATCCTCAACTATATCGTTGATGGAATGGTGAACTGACTATATTCCGATCAAATTTTCTGAGTATTCCAAGGTAGATTTTGACACATCACATCGAACCGACCAATTCGTGTGTAGATCTGGGAGATACAGTGATCGCATAGAATGTCCACAGTTTTTTGTGGTGGTTGACTGGACGGAGATCAATATTTTGATCTGCACACACAAGTTAATTAAGTTAATTAATTAGTTGGTATTTATCATCAGCAGTGGTTGGGAGTGTTATTAAGACCGTGACACATGACGTGTCGCTCTATACGAGGATCCAGTGCTTAGCGGCAGTGATATTTGAAGAACTTGAAAGAGGGCATCGAAACCAAATCGATCGCACTTCATAGTTTTAGCTGGACGGGTTGGAGCTGCAATTGTAGCTCACCCTAATCGCATATACATCCTCATATACATCACATGACGAGTGAAGATTAAATGAGTTTTGTGGTGGAAGACAGAAGTGCCAGGTGTAATGCATGCGGCAGCACTAAACCTCCGAGGCCCTATTGCATCCCGAAGGGACTAAAAGAGCAGACCTTTCTTGATGCCAACACTACAAACACATCAACAGCACCAAGAGTTGTAGAAACTACAATGCCACAGACAGTAGCAGAAAAAGTATTATCAGCATCAACAACAGCGGTAACAACATCAGTGTCGACAACAATGATTACCGGAAGCTCAGTGTATCATTGTCAACGTGCAAAGTTTAACGCCACTAAATTCGCGCATTTGCCGAGCTGTTAATGAGTCAACTTTCAACAGGCGGTGATGCGACGCTAATCGTCTTATTCTGGTGATTATTATAGAATTGATAGGCTTTAACAACGAAGTAACATTAAAGAGAAATAGACAAGGGTGGCTGCCAGGGACTAAATTAAAATAGACGATTAGGTAAAGCGTCGGAAATGACGTGCTTCTGGCGTTAATAATTCTCGACTGTTTATTTCTTCAATGCGAAACATCGATACAGTGCTGTCAGAGCTAAGGAGTATGCTCTTGGATACAGAGAATGCGTGCTTTTGCGTAAACAGTTACATGATCGCAGCTGTCAGAGCCATGTCGTGGCAAAGTATAAAGAATTCAGTGTTTGATACACGAGACTGGTGCAAGATGCTCGATTCCTGGTAGGCTTGTGCGGTTTTTCCACAACTTTTTGACGAAACGGAAGTTCTATGTTGAAAATAGACTATAAAACGAGGCCTTCTTCTATTCTCTGTCATTCGGCAATTCAGCTGCTGGATAACCATCAATATTTTTCCTCCACTTAAATTCTCTGGAAGTTGGAGTAAAAGAGCGAACCGAAGACGTACTTACAAAGACCCTGGAAGCTGTGACAAAAATTAGCTGGTTGTTCTGTCCGGTGCTTTTGACTCAAAAGCTGTGAATAATTTATAGAAATTCTCAGTGAGCAGCATTGCAACTGTACATACAGGAAAACATGTCAGTGTGAGACACATATAAAACAACGAATCCGTTCTTGTGGCATTCGTTAGGCTGCGAGCATTGCCGACCGGTAGGAGTTTGTTGACTAGCTTTTGTCACGTGTAAGCTTGATCTGGCTATCGTTTGAAAGCATGTTGAATTTCGTTTGTCGTTTGGCCGAGAGGTTTGTTGTATCTGGTAGCTATAGCGAAAGAATTTTTCTGGCTGGCGCAAATGAAGACAGCCCTATTCCTAAGACTGGAATGTGTGGTGAAAAAGAAGTTGTTGTTCTGCAGATTTGACAGGCGATGGAAGTGATGAATAGGCTTCTCTCCTGTAAGCTAAAAAATTATAACTAGAAGAGAGCAGTTCCTCTTAAAGCAATCCTGGAATTATGAGCGTCCGTAATTAGTTATCGACGATGGACCTTTCGTACTTTCGAGGTCGAAGTATCCATTGCACACCACGATAGATGCTATCGACTACTTCCCTCCACCAAAAATTTCAGACATTCTCTCTTTAGTAGAAAGGGTTATCATCATTATGAATGAGAGTAACGCATACCATAAAAGTGATGCAGGGCTACAAATATATGAAGCCTAACACACCCAGAATGACCAACCGTCTGATAAGGATACACCATGTACATACATCACAACCATATGTGTACGACAAGGTGACTTCGTATTAAGATAAACAGCGGATGGCTTTTCAGATGGGGCCCAGTTAGAATTTTCTTAAGGTCGAAAAGCCCATCCCATTCAAAAGGTCCCTGAATAAGGGTTGCTTAAGGATGATGAACAAAACAACCGTGTTTCCCGAGGCGAATTATTCTAACCCTAAAGAACTCCTCTCAACACATGGCTATGATGCTTCCCCACTATTTCTGCTCGTAATCAGAGATGCACATATCGTCAGCCACGAAAGGACATGGTCATCTGGTTGAGGACAAGCAACTGACAAGCAAATGTGTAGTATTCAGCAGAATGTTTGTTGTATCCGATCTTTTATACGAAGACAAAATATTTACATAACACTTTCAATCAATTAGGATCAGAAGCCATTCGAGCAGCTCCCTGGTACTGCATCAAGATATATTTGGCGGCGAGCTGGCAGAACCGTTTGCACGCTGGACGAAATGCTTAGCGGTATTTCCCCTGCCGCTACATTCTGAGATCAAATTCCTCCGAGGTAGACTTTGTCTTTCATCCTTTCGGGGTCGATTAAATAAGTACCAGTGAAACACTGGGGTCGATGTAATCGACTAGTCTCCTCCTCCAAAATTCCAGGCCTTGTGCTTTTAGTAGAAAAGATTATTATTACTACTACTATTACAACTACTTCTACTACTACTACTACACAGATAATCTCTATTAATCCTGGGCCATTATTTTGTCATTCCTCGTTAACAATTCTTTATTTCCAAACAATGTTTTGGTTTAATGTGGAAACGAAGAAGAAGAAGAAGAAGAAGAAGAAGAAGAAGAAGAAGAAGAAGAAGAAGAAGAAGAAGAAGAAGAAGAAGAAGAAGAAGAAGAAGAAGAAGAAGAAGAAGAAGAAGAAGAAGAAGAAGAAGAAGAAGAAGAAGAAGAAGAAGAAGAAGAAGAAAGAAAGAAAGAGAGAGAGATCCATTCCTAATAAACATCTAACTCACCACTTTCCAGTTCGTGTTTATTATTTTCCTGAAACCTCTAAGAAGAATCAGTCATTTTGGATGACAGATTTCGTTATTCTTCCAAATTACTGGAACAAGTCTACATAATTAAATTTAGTCGTAAGAGTTGTAGGAGAGAAGCATCACTCATTATTACGACATATGGCTACATCGAAGGCCTTAGTACGGAAAGACTTGTGTAATTGGAAAACTGTCACGTAACGACTTTCTCTCGGAATAAATTTCGGTGCAAATCCTTGCAAATTAATGTGGACAGCAGAAATGTCCGCCAGTATTTCAAACTTTCGCCACTTTCCAGAAACTCCATTTTCAAGAATATATAATCTCCAATTTACATAGACGAACGCAAAACAAATAAATGCCTCTGCAACCGTATAGGTGAATAGGTTTGTTTACAGCATATAGAGTTGAATATAGACATAATTATATCTCTACAATGTGTTGTCAATCTGTGCATATTGAACTACAAACAGTGAGTTCGATAACGTTCCTCCTCTCAGTAAATAACAAAAATCGAGTAAGGTGTTATTTGAACGTTAGCTTCCAGCTTCTGACCAACTCTCAGTTATTTCAATTTGTAGAAAGTTACCCTCCCAGGCACAAGTCCGGGCAAGGTGGTTTATGGAAGGCCAGCAGTCGCTCATTCATACCAGCCTCCCCTTTCCACACCACTGATGTTATCCAAGGGAAAGACAAAGGGGCCGATACAGCTTGGCACCAGTGACGTCGCAACTCATTTCTACAGCTGAGTGAACTGGAACAATGTGAAATAAAGTGTCTTGCTCAAGAACACAACACGCAGCCCGGTCCGGGAATCGAACTCACAACTTCAAGATCGTAATCCCGACGCTCTAATCACTGAGTCAATTTATTGACATCATTAATGCACCCTAAGGAAGAAAACTAATTCTATCTTTTAAACATCTATTTTTGAATGTACACAATTCAACATTGTTGTTGGCACTCCGTCACTTACGACGTCGAGGGTTCCAGTTGATCCGATCAACAGAACAGCCTGTTCGTGAAAATAACGTGCACGTGGCTGAGAACTCCACAGACACGTGTACCCTTAACGTAGTTCTCGGAGATATTCAGCGTGACACAGTGTGACAAGGCTGACCTTTTGAATTACAGGCGCAACAGAAACAGGAAGAAAGAGTGAGAGAAAGTTGTGGTGAAAGAGTACAGCAGGGTTCGCCACCATCCTCTGCCGGAGCCTCGTGGAGCTTTAGGTGTTTTCGCTCAATAAACACTCACAACGCCCGGTCTGGGAATCGAAACCGCGATCCTATGACCGCGGATCCGCTGCCCTAACCACTGGGCCATTGCGCCTCCACACAATTCGACATAACAAGAGATAAACTTGCAGCTAGCTAAGGATGAGAGTTGAAAATGTTTCGCAGACAAAGCCTATTCGCATCACATCGCCGCTACGTGAGCGTCACACACTCTCGGTCCGTTCCTCTTTTATGTGTAAAATATGATAGCGAATTTGAGCGAGTGGAACCGATATTTATATCTAAACAGTCCTAGGGTGACCAACTGGCAGAATCGTTAGCACGCCGGAGAAAATGCTTAGTAGCACTTCGTCCGTCTTTACGTTTTTGGCGTCGACTTCACCTTTCATCATTTCGGGGTCGGTAAAATAAGTACCAGTTGATTACTGGAATCGATGTAACCGACTTACTCCCTCCTCCGAAATCACTGGCCTTCTTACAAAATCTGAAACCTATATTTAAACAAGTTTAAAGCGGAATTTATAGCCGGCTTGACCGCAAACCTCCAAATTATGGCCTGAAAACATAAGTGGTGTAGTGGACTAGTGAAACTGTACACCCCTCTCACGTGACGAGTGGAATGATTCAGTCCCTATAAGTAAAGTGACGTCGGCCAGTATCGAAAGAGTAGGTGTATACTGTGATGATAGTCGTGTCTGTACTGATATAGTAATTGTACTATGGTACTGAGTGGACGGTGTAACGATCCAACCTTTTGAGGATAATAATACTGTACGACTAAGGGCCGTACAGTGCCATAAGAGAAAGATTCTATTGACGACTTCGGAATATAACAATATCTGTCATAGCAACAACCGTCGGACAAAGATAGATACAAGAATAAGATCCTGGGAAAACGTGCCCACAATCCGCATTTGATTGACGTTTAGAGCAATTTGAATTCGTGTAGTTCGACCTCTTCAGAACCAGACAAGCACTTCCAATCTTCTCCATCATTTTCTGTTAAATAAAAACTTGACACTGTTCAGCAATTTTATTTTATCTTTAATTTTTTTATTTTTTTACCCGTTTTGGTCATCAGTTGCGGTCATGCTGGAGCACCGCCGCCTTGAAGAATGTTTTAGCCGAATGAATCCACCCCAATACTTATTCTATCGGTCTTTTTTGCTAAATCAAGGGGATGTAAATACATCAACACCGATTGTCAAGCGATGGTGGAGGATAAACACAAACAGACACACGTGTCTGTTTGTTTATACGAGGAGGGGCTTCTTTTCAGTTTCCGTCGAGCTAATCCACTCACAAGTCGAAGACACTTGTCCAGGGCGCTACACAGTCAAATTGAACCCGGAACCATGTGGTTAGGAAGCAAACTTCTCACCACACAACCCCGCCTACGTTTCTATCTTTTCTACGTTGCTCACAACACACTGCTTCCTGTTTCTCGAAATGATTCTATTTATTTGGAAAATCAACGTGTGCGTACGCACGTGTACATATGTATGTGTATATATATATATATATATATATATATATATATATATATATATATATATATATATATATATATATACATACACACACACACATATATGTATATATATACGTATACACACAGATATATATATATATATATATATATATATATATATATATATATATATATATATATATATATATACGTATACACACACAGATATGTATATATTAATGTATGTATGATCAGATCACTTAGAAGTAAATACGTATTTATAGGAACACGGTATGAAGTTCCTTCCAATGCAACGTTTTGTTCGAAGTAAATAAATTATAGACATCGCTTCAAGTGAATTATAAAATCTGGTCTGTTTTGCAGATATTGTCTTTACTCTGTTCTGTACATACACATACACACACACACATACACACACACACATACATAATGTATATATAGAGAGAAAGAGAAGCAGAGAGAGAAAGAGAAGCAGAGATAGAAAGAGAAGCAAAGAGAGAAAGAGGTGAGGGGCAGAGAGAGCTATCTATAAACGTTAGATAAAATACATACAGGAAAATCGATTGAGTGGAATGTAACCCTTCCATGGATATTTTCAATCTGTAAACCTCACTTAGAAAACATTATTTCCAGTATTCAATTTCTGTTCTGAATTCAAGACCTAGAGAGGCCAACTTTGCCTTCCATTTTTTCCGGCATCAATATAGTTAGCACTAGAAATGGTTTGTTTGCGTCCCGGTAACTTAGCAGTTCGGCAAAAGAGCCCGACAGAATAAGTAGTAGGCTTACAAGAAATAAGTCCTGGGGTCGATTTCTCCGATTAAAGTCGGTGCTCCAGCATGGCCACTGTCTAATGACTGAAACAAGTAAAGAAAAAAGAATAAAAAATAAAGAAAACAGGATTCCTTATAAAATATTCAATTGTAAAAATATAAACAGATTTTTTAAAACAAGGAACGGTTAAGGGGTCCATCCGAGTAAATTAGGGATCAGACGGGGTCCACAGGTGAGAAATGGTTGAGAGCGGCTGGTCTAATTAATAAAACATTTCCTTTTAAAGCCCGAAGGTATTAGAAATGTCGGAATGATAGAAACGTCTCGCGGTATATGATCTAGTTCAGTGGTTCCCAACCTGGGGTCCACAAAGGTAGCAATGGGGAAGGCGGCGAGCTGGGAGAATCGCTAGCAAGCTGGGAGAAATGCTTAACGGGATGTCATCTGTCTTTACGTTCTAAGTTCAAATCACGCCGAGGTCGATTTTGTTTGTCATCCTTCCGTGATCGATAAATTAAGTACCAGTTGCGTACTGGGGTCGATCTAATTCACTGGCTCCCTTCCCAAAAAAATTTCAGGTAGTAATGAGGGTCCGTGAACTAAATTCAAAATCTATATATATTATATATGTGTGTGTGTGTGTGTGTGTGTGTGTGTGTGTGTGTTACAATAATAATAATAGTAATAATAATAATGATAATAATAATAATAATAATAATAATAATAATAATAAATGCCCTGATGTAGTACCAGGCAGTGGCTCTCGTGGCTTCTGATCTTAATTGATTGGAAGTGTTATCATGTACATTGTTTTGTCTTAGTATAAAAGATGGGCTACAGCAAATATTCTGCTTAATACCACAGATCTGCTTGTCAGTTGTTTGACCTTAACCAGTTGAGCATGTCCCTTGGTGGCTGACGATATGTGCATCTCTGATCACAAGCAGTAGTAGTGGAGAGAGAGCATCATAGCCATGTGTTGAGAGGAATTCTTTGGGGTTTGAATAATTCACCTTTGGAAACATGGGTGTTTTTCTCAACATCCTTAAACAAACCTTATTCAGGGACCTTTTGAGCGGGGTGGGCTACTCGAGCTGAAGAAAATTCTAACTGGGCCCCACCTGCGAGGTTATGCGCTGTTTATCTTGATATGAGATCACCATGTCGCGCACATATGGTTGTGATGCATGTGCCTGGTGTACCCTTATTAGACGGGTAGTCATGATGGGTATAATGGGCTTCGAATATTTTACCCCAGTGTCACTTTGATGACATGCACTGCTCTCTCACTCAATAATAATAATAATAATAATAATAATAATAATAATAATAATAATAAAGAGTGACTACAAAAGAATGAGACCTTGATATTAGGTAAAGAGAGGATTATTTTTGTATGTATAGTTTAGGACAATCAGTAAAGGTTGTCATTATAGTACTCGGAGATTTGAATGTCAGAGCGAAGAGCTACGATGCATTCTCGTCGGCTGTTAATGACAATAGACGCTATGAAAAACCGTTGAATAAAAGAGAAGTTATTCATATGGGTAGAAATGAAGAAAACAAGAAAAAAGATTTAAAAATACACATAACCATATCCTCACAAACTAAGTATATAAATATATATATATATATATATATATATATATATATATATATATATATATATATATATATATATATATATATATATATATATATATATATATATATATATATACCGCTAGCAAACTAGGCGAAATGCTTAACGGGATGTCGTCTACGTTCTAAGTTCTACGTTCTAAGTTCAAATCACGCCGAGGTCGACTTTGCTTGTCATCCTTTGCTTGTCATATATATATATATATATATATATATATGCACACTACGGCACTCCATCGGTTACAACAACGAGGGTTCCAGTTGATCCGATCAGTGGAACAACCTGCTCGTGAAATTAACATGCAAGTGGGCGAGCACTCCACAAACCCGTGTACCCTTAACGTAAGTTCTCGGGGAGATTCAGCGTGACGCAATGTGACAAGGCTGACCCTTTAAAATACAGGTACAACAGAAACAGGAAGTAAGAGTGAGAGAAAGTTGTGTTGAAAGAGTATAACAGGGTTCACCACCACACCCTGCCGGAACCTCGTGGAGCTTTAGATGTATTCGCTCAATAAATACTTACAATGCCCGGTCTGGGAATCGAAACTGCGATCCTACGACGGCGAGTCCGCTGCCCTAACCACTGGGCCATTGTACTTCAACGTGTGCGTGTGTGTGTGTGTGTGTGTGTGTGTGTGTTTGCGTGTCAGTGTTTGTCCTCCCAGCATCGCTTGACAACCGATGCTGGAGTTTTTACATCCCCGTAACAAAGCGGTCCGGCAAAACTGACCGATAAAATGAGTACTAGGATTACAAAGAATAAGTCCTGGAGTCGATTTGCTCGACTAAAGGCGGTGCCTCAGCATGGCCGCTGTCAAATGACTGAAACAAATAGAAGAATAAAAGAATTAAAGAATAACAGAATTAAGGATTAACAGAATACCAAGCAGAAACTGGAAGCTGATTCTTTCGATAGAAACATTAATACAGTTTCGAACATTTTATTCTTGCAGATGTCGCTAAGCTTATTGCAACAACGAACGAAGATATTGACGACAGAGATGGTATCAGCTGTAATCTGGCCCGACAATTATCGGTACTACTACTACCTTTCTCATCGACCACTACCGTTTAACCTCCCAAGCTAACCTGTCATATCTATCGACTTTTCTTTTTTCCTTATCGCCTACCTTGTTGTCAGTTGAGCACGCTATATCTATGATCCAGCATAGTTTGTTTTCTTTCTCAATTCAGACTATGTCCGGCTTCCTATTCTCTATCTTATGGTCGCACTGGATCATAAAATCCCATAGGATTTTTGCATTATCATTCTCGATGATGCATTCGGGTTTGTGATCGTACCAATTTTTTTGCTCTGTCAACTCCATACTTGTTGCAAAGTGTCCAATGGACAAGCTTTGCTATATTGTCGTGGCGTCTTATATATTCCTTCTGGGCTAGTGGTGTACATTGGCTGGTAATATGCCATACGGTTTCACCGTTTTGTCCACAGATTCTGCACTTATCACTTTCTGATGTGTCGTCTATTCTGTATTTTATATAGTTTGTTCTTAGTGCTTGCTCTTGGGCAGCGCAGATTAGAGCCTCCGTTTCCAGTTTTAAATCACTTTTAGTCATCCACAGCCAACTTTGTTTCTCTGTCTGTCTTATCCTCAACATCCGTATCAGACACACACACACACATACATATATACATAAATATACGACGGGCTTCTTTCAGTTTCCGTCTACCAAATCCATTCGCAGGGCTTTGGTCCGCCCGAGGCTATAGTAGAAGACACTTACCCAAGTGTGCCCGGAACCACGTGGTTGAGAAGCAAGCTTGTTACCACACAGTCATGTCTGCACCCTTATACGCTAATGATATATATATATATATATATATATATATATATATATATATATATATATATATATATATATATATATATATATATATACATACATATATATATACGCACACACACTCGGGGTCAACCGAACCTGTTTTAATTTATCCGATTTTCTTCCTCTCTTAATGACGATGGGTTTATTAGAATTGTCGCTGAGAATACCTAAAAAGTTTACATGGATGGGAACAAGTGCAGCTGATTCTTCTGTTTTAATCCATGAAAATATTATAAATAAAAAGAAGGCCTCTACGTTTATCAATTACATATAGTTTTGGCTAAAATGTATAATAATGTTCTGCTGGACTGTCTATTTTTGATAAGTTAATGGTCTTTATAATTATCACGGTTTATACCGTGATAACGCCACAGAATTTCGACCTGTCCTCCTATATCTATCATGTGAATTATAAGTGAATTATTAAACGCTCATTAAATCTTTGCTCACTGAGTTATGTTAATATTTTGTTGAAATTCCATTTCTGTCGACTACACTTCATTCGCCAGGGCGGATAAAATAAACATCAGAACTACATTGATGTTGGTTCAATCGATTGTGCCACAACCTTATAAAATTATAAGGAAAATGCCACGTGGTATTAAATTGTGCCCCAACATGTTCTAAATTCAAATCCCAAGAATTTCAACTCTGACGTTCATCCCGCTCAGATCGATTCCATCAAATATATACCTATCGCGTTCTGATCGATTCCATCAATATACCTGTTGCGTTCAGAACTTCGTTCCAATAAGCTAGTCATATACATTTTTACGAATTACAGAATTTTGTGAGTGTATGAAACATATTATTATCATTTTTTCCAAAAGCGGCGAGATGACAGAAACGTTAGCTTGCCGGGCGAAATGCTTAACGATATTTCGTTTGTCTTTACGTTCTGAGTTCAAATTTCGCCGAGATCGACTTTGCCTTTCATCCTTTCCGGGCCGATAAATTAAGTACCAGTTTCGTACTGAGATCGATGTAATCGAGTAGCCCCCCCCCCTTCCCCATAATTTTGGACTCTTGTGCCTAGAGATGAAAAGATTTTCTCCAAAGTGGCGAGATGGCAGAATCGTTAGCGCACACCGGGCGAAATGCTCAGCGGTATTTCGTCTGCCGCAACGTTCTGAGTTCGAATTCTGCCGAGGTCGACTTTGCTTTTCATCCTCTTCAGAGGGAGGTCGATGAAATAAGTACCATTTACGCACTGGGGTCGCTGTGATCGACTTCGCCTTTCATACTTTCGGGATCGATAAAATAAGTACCAGTTAAGCATTGCGCCCACCTTCCCATAACTGCCTTGCAACCTGCCCTTAAATTACAGGCCTTGTGTCTCAAATTAAATCCATTATTATTATATTCCCCGATGGCCCTGTCATTGTTATTGTCGTGTAAGTACTAATCTCGCTGCTACTATTACTAATGTCAGACTTTTTCCTTTTATGTTCAAGCGTCTTTGGCGACAAAATTAATTCAGATATTCTAAGAAGAAACAGTATGCCGTACATCAAAGAGTTTATCGATTTTGTCTGGAGGAGCGAGCAATGTTCAGTCTTAATGCAAGTTACGTGCAATGGAAAAGCATATGAGCTAGAAGAAAACGTTAAGAGTGTTTTAATATTGCTACTTTCAAACTGGGCAATATATTTATTATCCAGTGTGCTGTTATGTGCCAAAGTGGCAATATTCTCAAAAGGTTAGTCTTGGATATGTTATGGTAATAAAAGCCACTGTAAAAGTATTTCGGTTAAGGATGAAGTCTATCATCGAAATAAACAACAGCTACGTTGTTTGTGGTTAGAAGCGGTTTCAAACTCAAATTGGATCCAAACGTGTTTTGACCCCCACCTCCCTCCCAATAAGCACAAATATTAAGGCAGGGAGCTGGCAGAGTCGTTAGCACGCCGGGCGAAGTGTGGCATTTCGTCTGTCTTTACGTTCTGAGTTCAAATTCCGCCGAAGTCGACTTTCCCTTTCATCCTTTTGGGGTCGATAAATTAAGTACCAGTTGCGTGCTGGGGTCGATCTAAACGACTGGCTTCTTCCCCGAAAATTTCAGGCCTTGTACCTAGAGTAAAAAAGAATCGTTTGTGCGCTGGGCGAAATGCTTTGCGGTGTTTCGTCCGTCTTTACATTCCAAGTTCAAATTCTGCCAAAGATGACTTTGCGTTTCAACCTTTTGGAGTTGATAGAATAAGTACCAGTTAACTATTGAGGATCGATGTAATCGACTGCACGCCCATCCCACCTTCCCGCTTCCCGAAGTTGCTGGCCTTGTGCCAAAATTGAAAACCAACACGTTCAAATATTTATCAGGTTTTCACTTCTCCATCTACTACTACTACAACTACTACTACTGCTACTACTGCTACTGGTGCTACTACTACAGCCACTGCTGCTAGGGATGATACGACTACTACTACTACTACTACTACTACTGCTGCTGCTGCTGCTGTTGGTGCTGCTGCTGCTACAATTACTTCTTAATTAGCATATTGGTTACAAATTTTAGCCAGAAAACGAGTGGTAAGAGGGAATCGCCTTGCGATGGTACTTTTCTTACAATAAGCTATTTTGACATAATTCCCTCTTTTATTTATTTCTTCAGAATGGTTTACCATTTCTTCAGTATGTTCCTCACTCACTGGTTGTTCTTGGTACTACTTTACTCATTGTCGATATTTCCCACATCCAAATGTAGAAATATTGTCCCCGGGTGGCTGGAAATCCAACCTAATTCAATCCGTTCCTTTTTCTCTTATATTATTCTTGTCCGATAATCGATATTTAAAACTGCATAAAATATCGAAAATCCTTTCAAGTTTTCTGAAATTATTATATTTTTTTTTTACTTTCTTTTTATTTGTTTATTTAGCAAATGATTATTTGTCCTCGGCGATAAAAAAGCCACTAAAAGTCGGCTTCAAATTTTGGCACAAGGCCGGCAAATTCGGGGGAGGGGTAAATCAGTTGCATCGACCCCCAGTGCAAAGCTGGTATTTATTTTTATTGATTCTGAAAGGGTAAAATGTAAAGTCGACCTCGGCGGAATTTGAACTCTGAACTCAAGCATCAAGAAGTGATATAGCGAAGGTTCTAGTTGAAATATTTTATAGGCACACACGAAATACATGTGATTGTATGTGGCATTCTGCCGGTTATGACGACGACTAAGGCTCCAGTTGATCCGATCAGCGGAACAGCAGCCTACTCGTGAAATAAGCGTGCAAGTGGTTGAGTACTCCACAGACAACGCGTACCCTTAACGTAGTTTTCAGGGAGATACAGTGAGACACAGTACGTGTCAAGGCTGGCCCCTTTTGAATTTCAGGTACTACTCATTTCTGCCAGCTGAGACGATTGGAGCAACGCTTAACAGAAGTGTCTTACGCAAGGACACAGCGCACCGCAGCGAATCGAACGCACGTTCATGACCCAAATACGCGAACCACTGAACCAGACGCCTTCACTGTGAATTAATTCTTGTTTTCTAATTTCTTCTCATAATCGTTCAGGTGTTGCATTTGTGATATTTGCAATATTTTCGTCCATGTTGATCCTATTCCTGGCCACACTCTGCCACCTCTAAATACATTTATTCCCCTTTTTTCTCTGTTGGCATTGCGTTGCTTTCAATTCTTGTGGTTCTTGTTAAAAATCGTTTGTTTAGGAGTGAAGCTGTGTGTTTTAATCAAGGAATCGTTATCATATTTCATAACTGCTGCTTCTTTTATGATTTAACAACTATTGTTTTAGGCGTTCTCTATTGTTTTTGTGTTATGTTAGTAGTTTTGTTTCTTTTTCTCGCTTCATTCTTTCCATTTCAGCCTTTTCGTTGTTGATTCCATTCAGAATCGAGCGATATTTTCTAGAATTTTCTTTCGTTCTCTTTGCGTTTGTTTTTTTCTCTTTTTGTTTTTTGGGGTTGCTTGCTTAGGTTTTATATATTCTTTTATGTGTAGCATTGAGAAAGAACTTGATGTCTTTGTTACTGCTGTGGACGCTATACAAATGATTTCATACATTATGTTGAAATTAATATTGGTTTCAAATTTTGGCACAAGGCCAGCAATTTCAAGGGAGGGGTGAGTCGATTACATCGATACCACTGCTACTCGACTGGTATTTATTTCATCGACCCCGAAAGGATGAAGGGTAAGGCCGACCTCGGCGGAATTTGAACTCAAAACGTAAAGGCGGACGAAACACCGCAAACGGTTCTGCCAGCTCGTCCCCTTATGAAGATGAAAGTCGACTATGGTCGTACTGGAACCCTGAACGTAAAGAGCCGACAGAAATGCCGCTAAGCATTTTGGTCGACGCGCTAACGATTCTGCCAGCTCACCACCTTGAAGTGTTTTAATATTGAAACATTTTTTCAAGGCGGCGAGGAACTGGCAGAGTGGTTAGCACGCCGGGCGAAATGCTTAGAGGTATATCGTCTGTCTTCATGTTCTGAGCTCAAACTCCGCCGAGGTCGACTTTGGTTTATGAACTTTCGGGGTTCGTGGTCGATGTAATCGATTTTTTCCCCCTTCCCTAAAATTTCAGACCTTATAGAAAGCAATCTCATGTTCTGCTACCCAATATAACAAAGGATAGCATTCAATATAGAGCTGTATGATACCGAGTGTTGGAACCAGAATCCAAGTTTAGCTTTCTATCTTTGAAATCACGGAGGTAGTACCATAGCCAATGAGCGCTAGGTACCTCTGCCTTCGTTAAGGCGGAGGTAC
Source organism: Octopus bimaculoides (assembly GCF_046866305.1). Classification (NCBI taxonomy): domain Eukaryota; kingdom Metazoa; phylum Mollusca; class Cephalopoda; order Octopoda; family Octopodidae; genus Octopus; species Octopus bimaculoides. The sequence continues at coordinate 125,939,106 of NC_142932.1, read as the reverse complement.
TGTTTTCAGTCGTGTTTGTTTGTCCGTGGACAAGATATCTCAAGAACCGCTGGATAGATTCGGATGAAACTTTCAAGCATGTTTGGCCTCGTGACTGGCACAAAACTGATCGGGTTTTGGGATCGATCCGATACCGGACAACAATTCTGGATTATTTTTCCTGCTTTTTTACTTAATTTTTGAGAGCGGTTGGGTTCATTTTTAGTATTCTAGCTTATGAGAGCAGTCGAGATATTCTCATTCTAAAAATCCTCTCCGGCTAATCGTCGAGAGCACGTTGGTGTTGCCTTGGTGGAGGTCTGCGCTCTCTGAGTGCTCTTGTTGAAAATTATTTTCTCATTCATATAATACAGCAATAACGAATTTTGAAATATGCGAAGTGCAAACACAGTGTCACCTGAAAATATCTTTTAAAACGATGAAAACATCCATAATTTTAAATGGCCTAGAGAGTCATTCCTGATACGTTTTATCCCTGGGACGTTTTCATTGTCAAGGACAAGTCAAATTGGAGAAAAAACAACCCTTTCAACTAGAATCGAAATTGCATCGCTCACGGCGACGTTTACGGTGATGCTTGTTTACATCCTAGATATATGAAATTAATAAAGTAGCTCCCAGGACGTGCGAAATCATATTGCATGCTGGGATCGTAGAATTAATGTTATGAAATAATTAACTTTTAATATTTCCAGATATGCAACATTACACACTACAATTCCCGACAGAAAACGGTAACAGAGAGCCTTGGGCCTAAGGAGGTGGGGGGGGGGGGGGGGGGTTCTGTTCTGTTTCAAGTTGGGGTTTATAATCACGAAAATATTTCGGTATATAGGCACAGGAGGGGCTGTGTGGTAAGAAGTTTGCTTCCCAGCCAGACGGTTCCGGGTTCAGTCCCACTGCATGGCACTTTGGGCAGGTGTCTTCTGCTATAGCTTCGGGCCAACCAAAGCCTTGCGAGTGGATTTGCTAGACGGAAACTGAAAGAAGCTCGTTGTATATATACACTATTCCCTCGCCATATTGCGGTTCGCCTATCGCAGTTTATTTTTTAAGCTTACGTCGATTCTGCCATAGTGTTGCTTTGCATTTACAATAAAATACATATATACAAATTATAAAAATAATTTTTAAAAATATACAGTACAGTACTGTTTCTACTTCGCGGATTTTCACTTATCGCGGAGTGGGGTTTGGTACGGTAACACCCGCGATAGTTCAGGGATTGCTGTATTCTCTTCTTTTATTTGTTTCAGTCATTTGACTGCGGCCATGCTGGAGCACCACCTTTAGTCGAGCAAATCGACCCCAGGACTTATTCTTTGTAAGCCTACTACTTATTTTATCGGACTCTTAGGCTGAACCGCTAAGTTACAGGACGTAAACACACTAGCATTGGTTGTCAAGCGATGTTGGGGGGGGCAGACACAGACACAAACATATGCACACACACACACACACACATATATATATACGACGGGCTTCTTCCAGTTTCCGTCTACCGAATCCACTGACAAATTTTTGGTCGGCCCGATGCTATAGCAGAAAACACTTGCCCAAGGTGGGACTGAACCCTGAACCATGTGGTTGGTAAGCAAGCGGCTTACCACACAGCCACTCCTGCGCCTATATATATGTGTTTTATGTGTGTGTGTGTGTGTATGTGTGTGTGTGTGTGTGTGTGTGTGTGTGTGTGTGTGTGTGTGTGTGTGTGTGTGTGTGTCCCACCACCACTTGAAAACCGGTATTGATGTGTTTACGTCTCCGTATCTTAGCGATAGAATAAGTACCAGACTTTAAAAAAGAATAAGTCTGAGGGTTGATTTATTCGTTCAGAAGTTTTTCCAAGGCGATGCTCCAGCTTGGTCGCAGTCTAGTGACTGTAACAAATAAATGGTAGAAGATATATATGTCTGAAACATAGTGCTAATTTTATTATCTTTGTAGTTGCTACTGCTACTGATGATGATGATGATGATGATAAATTCGACGACGACGATGTTGATGATGATGATGTTAATTGTTAGACCTAATCCATTTAAATTATGACCAAATGCATTCCAGCCGTGGGCGTTCCATTTTATTTCCTGCAGATCATATTGTACATTAAGTAAGTCAAAGACTGGAATTTATAGTCTTCACTTACATTTTGATAAATATAAATATTCGTTACCGCGCCAGATAAAATACTTTGCGGCACTTCGTCCGTCTTTACG